>NC_139699.1:4977669-4992669 GCF_964188405.1 Protomyctophum parallelum
CTTTCAGAGGACAGTGTTACTTGATCTCCACACTTCATCTGTTCAATCATGATTTATTCCTTACATTTACTATTTTTGTTTAGTTCATAAATTCTATTTCTTTGGTCAACTGCGTCTCCCCTGTTTTTTGTTGTGTATCTTGGCACCCCCTAGGCCAGGTACATAACAGGGAACATAGGGTTTTGATTGATTGAAATATTTATTAACAGTTTGCAGAATTACAGTACATTTCAAGCACAAACTCAATACAAAAACTGTTAACTGTGAGTGGACGACCCAATTAAGCATTACACTTGTTTACAACAGGGTCCACCATGTTCAATTCATCAAAACATTTAGAGACATACAAATAGACACTTCTATATAGTTAAAGAACAGAACAGAAATTCATCATAAAGGAAGCAAAAAGGAAAAAGAAACATATACAGTGAGGGGGAAAGGTGGGGGGGGATTCAGATTTTACAGGGGCCATTTTCGAATTGCAGCCGTCCATAGGTGCCCTTTGAGAGCGGTTTTGAAGGAGGAGTGAAAATAATTTACTCCCTTGTTTGTGCTGAATCTGGTTTGTACATGGTTTGTTGCACTCCCTCTGGTGTTGTGGGTGTGGACTTTGTTTACATTAAGGAAGTATTTAGACAGGTACACGGGTATCTTGGTGGTGTATCGAATCTTGTGGACCAGACCCATTGCAAGATGCTGTACTGCTGTCGTCAACCCTAAGCCATCCCAGCCTGTCAAAGTGGGCATGGGTGAGGTGGGTTCGGGGGGTGAGGCGAAGTAGGAGCCTGACCAGTTTGGAGAGATAAAGGTGATTCTGTTTAAAGTCAGTATTCTATTTGTTTTATACAGTAAAATGGGTGGAAACTGCTCCTGTCATCATTAACTAAAATGTGGATTTGGATAACAGTAAACAGAGGAAGTTACATGGACAAGCCAAATTAATTCACAACACCTTTGAGGATGGGTTTAACATCAATTCACAACACTTTGCACAGGCCAGGGTATAACATAATATATGGTTTAATTACATAATACATGCAATTTGTATTCAACGTCTATGATGCTAGATACAAAATATATACAAAATATACAACAAGCAATCATACATCAAATAAAAAGACAGAAATCATGATGTGTGTGATTTACTCTTGTGTTTCCTTCTTCCTCTTTCGGGCCGGGCTGCTTTCTGCTGCAGATGAGGTCCTTTTCCGAGCTGTGACCCTCTGTGTCTGGCAGACGCTCATCTTGTCATAACAAGACCTTACACTGAAAAGCAAGAATGAATGAATTAATGACTTGATTAATCAACCACAACAACAATTTCATATCCAGACACTTCAGCACAGGCCAAAAACACAAGATAAACACACACACACACACACACACACACACACACACACACACACACACACACACACACACACACACACACACACTTACAAGGAGCTGTAGTGCAAGCTGTCCATCAGGTGGCTCATGGTCATAAATGGATGCTGCAGAACGTGGTCGGGTTCAAACCGTTTCCCAGGATCCATTTCGAGCATTTTCTTTAGCAGATCCACGAAGTGACGGCGATCCTTCGCTCTCAGGTATATAGACTTCAGCTCGGTGGACAGATGGATCTATGAATAGAAAAATAAAACTGGTTAATAGTTCTACATCCTGAGTAGGGATGTTAACAATTCATTGAAAAACGATTAATCGCCGTTAAGAAATTCTTCAATTAAACTTAACAGTTAACAATTGAATGAAAATGATGCGGTTCTATCATTGGGTGGTTTTCTGTGAATGTAATACTGTCTGTGTGCGCAGCTGAGGAATACACATGTGGGCCGGTTGAAAAAGGTCCGCCACCACCTTGGTAGCCACAGAAACGTCTCTGCTTTTGCATGTGACAGAAATACATATTTGATTAAGGAATATAATATGCCTTTTGTATTATTTCTGTATATCAGCAAAATTTGGTTTTTGTTAGACATTATTGAGGGAAATTAAGATTCTCAGATAAAGAAAATATTAAAAACGCTGCTTATCAACTTTCAATCGATCAATAAGGTTATCAATGATCAATTAATGAATGAATCGATCATTTGCATCCCTAATCCTGAGTGTTTGTGTACAATGTAACCAAATGGACCCATAAAGGTAGATTTTAAATAAATTAAGTATTTTTTTCAAAATTGAGAAAACCTCACATTGTGAAGTTGCTACATTGAAGTGCTAAATGATGAATAATCATGTAAAATAAAAGACCTCTTACATCTTTGAGTGCATCTAGGGAGCATGAAGAGTACACCCTGGTCCCTCCAGACTGGACGTTTGCCTCCACCGGGGTCTATAAAGCAAAAAGAATCTATTAAAATCATATTTTATATTATATCACATACAGTAGCCTGTATTTTAAGAATATTGTACCATGAGGGCAGAAGTGTATTCGTACCTTGAGCCTTCTGACACCCGTCAAGTCTCTTGTGAAATACAAGTGGGTCTTGGTTGAAGCATGGAGTAGACGTGTTGGTGGCAGTCCCTGAGTCTCTGTGATGAATCTCATCTAGAAACACAACATCAAGTCATTCATAATGTTTCCCTGAGTCTCTGTGATGAATCTCATCTAGGAACACAACATCAAGTCATTCATAATGTTTCAGTCCCTGAGTCTCTGTGATGAATCTCATCTAGGAACACAACATCAAGTCATTCATAATGTTTCAGTCCCTGAGTCTCTGTGATGAATCTCATCTAGAAACACAACATCAAGTCATTCATAATGTTTCATCAGTCCCTGAGTCTCTGTGATGAATCTCATCTAGAAACACAACAGCAAGTCATTCATAATGTTTCATCCATGAACGTTCACATTACATTTGCATCGGAAAACATACTGAAATTCGGTCTACGCTGTAGAATGTATCAACCACTTAAACCCTATATAATTTAGTTTGTTCACTTTGTTGTACATCAAATAACGAAAGTAGCTGATCTACAACATTGGCTATTTTTGCCGAATGTTAACCCATTGCTGTTGAATGTTCACTTAATTGCAGCGAAATTAGGCAAATATGGTCACCGAACATTCAGAGAATAGGGACCTAGGGTCCATGACATGAGGTTAACTCTATAAAACATTCAGAGAATAGGGACCTAGGGTCCATGACATGAGGTTAACTCTTTAAAACATTCAGAGAATAGGGACCTAGGGTCCATGACATGAGGTTAACTCTATAAAACATTCAGAGAATAGGGACCTAGGGTCCATGACATGAGGTTAACTCTATAAAACATTCAGAGAATAGGGACCTAGGGTCCATGACATGAGGTTAACTCTTTAAAACATTCAGAGAATAGGGACCTAGGGTCCATGACATGAGGTTAACTCTATAAAACATTCAGAGAATAGGGACCTAGTGTCCATGACATGAGGTTAACTCTATAAAACATTCAGAGAATAGGGACCTAGGGTCCATGACATGAGGTTAACTCTATAAAACATTCAGAGAATAGGGACCTAGGGTCCATGACATGAGGTTAACTCTTTAAAACATTCAGAGAATAGGGACCTAGGGTCCATGACATGAGGTTAACTCTTTAAAACATTCAGATAATAGGGACCTAGGGTCCATGACATGAGGTTAACTCTATAAAACATTCAGAGAATAGGGACCTAGGGTCCATGACATGAGGTTAACTCTATAAAACATTCAGAGAATAGGGACCTAGGGTCCATGACATGAGGTTAACTCTATAAAACATTCAGAGAATAGGGACCTAGGGTCCATGACATGAGGTTAACTCTTTAAAACATTCAGAGAATAGGGACCTAGGGTCCATGACATGAGGTTAACTCTATAAAACATTCAGAGAATAGGGACCTAGGGTCCATGACATGAGGTTAACTCTATAAAACATTCAGAGAATAGGGACCTAGGGTCCATGACATGAGGTTAACTCTTTAAAACATTCAGAGAATAGGGACCTAGGGTCCATGACATGAGGTTAACTCTTTAAAACATTCAGAGAATAGGGACCTAGGGTCCATGGCATGAGGTTAACTCTATAAAACATTCAGAGAATAGGGACCTAGGGTCCATGGCATGAGGTTAACTCTATAAAACATTCAGAGAATAGGGACCTAGGGTCCATGACATGAGGTTAACTCTATAAAACATTCAGAGAATAGGGACCTAGGGTCCATGACATGAGGTTAACTCTATAAAACATTCAGAGAATAGGGACCTAGGGTCCATGACATGAGGTTAACTCTATAAAACATTCAGAGAATAGGGACCTAGGGTCCATGACATGAGGTTAACTCTATAAAACATTCAGAGAATAGGGACCTAGGGTCCATGACATGAGGTTAACTCTATAAAACATTCAGAGAATAGGGACCTAGGGTCCATGACATGAGGTTAACTCTATAAAACATTCAGAGAATAGGGACCTAGGGTCCATGACATGAGGTTAACTCTTTAAAACATTCAGAGAATAGGGACCTAGGGTCCATGACATGAGGTTAACTCTTTAAAACATTCAGAGAATAGGGACCTAGGGTCCATGACATGAGGTTAACTCTATAAAACATTCAGAGAATAGGGACCTAGGGTCCATGACATGAGGTTAACTCTATAAAACATTCAGAGAATAGGGACCTAGGGTCCATGACATGAGGTTAACTCTATAAAACATTCAGAGAATAGGGACCTAGGGTCCATGACATGAGGTTAACTCTTTAAAACATTCAGAGAATAGGGACCTAGGGTCCATGACATGAGGTTAACTCTATAAAACATTCAGAGAATAGGGACCTAGGGTCCATGACATGAGGTTAACTCTATAAAACATTCAGAGAATAGGGACCTAGGGTCCATGACATGAGGTTAACTCTATAAAACATTCAGAGAATAGGGACCTAGGGTCCATGACATGAGGTTAACTCTTTAAAACATTCAGAGAATAGGGACCTAGGGTCCATGGCATGAGGTTAACTCTATAAAACATTCAGAGAATAGGGACCTAGGGTCCATGGCATGAGGTTAACTCTATAAAACATTCAGAGAATAGGGACCTAGGGTCCATGGCATGAGGTTAACTATAAAACATTCAGAGAATAGGGACCTAGGGTCCATGACATGAGGTTAACTCTATAAAACATTCAGAGAATAGGGACCTAGGGTCCATGACATGAGGTTAACTCTTTAAAACATTCAGAGAATAGGGACCTAGGGTCCATGACATGAGGTTAACTCTATAAAACATTCAGAGAATAGGGACCTAGGGTCCATGACATGAGGTTAACTCTATAAAACATTCAGAGAATAGGGACCTAGGGTCCATGACATGAGGTTAACTCTTTAAAACATTCAGAGAATAGGGACCTAGGGTCCATGACATGAGGTTAACTCTATAAAACATTCAGAGAATAGGGACCTAGGGTCCATGACATGAGGTTAACTCTATAAAACATTCAGAGAATAGGGACCTAGGGTCCATGACATGAGGTTAACTCTATAAAACATTCAGAGAATAGGGACCTAGGGTCCATGACATGAGGTTAACTCTATAAAACATTCAGAGAATAGGGACCTAGGGTCCATGACATGAGGTTAACTCTATAAAACATTCAGAGAATAGGGACCTAGGGTCCATGACATGAGGTTAACTCTATAAAACATTCAGAGAATAGGGACCTAGGGTCCATGACATGAGGTTAACTCTATAAAACATTCAGAGAATAGGGACCTAGGGTCCATGACATGAGGTTAACTCTATAAAACATTCAGAGAATAGGGACCTAGGGTCCATGACATGAGGTTAACTCTTTAAAACATTCAGAGAATAGGGACCTAGGGTCCATGACATGAGGTTAACTCTATAAAACATTCAGAGAATAGGGACCTAGGGTCCATGACATGAGGTTAACTCTATAAAACATTCAGAGAATAGGGACCTAGGGTCCATGACATGAGGTTAACTCTATAAAACATTCAGAGAATAGGGACCTATGGTCCATGACATGAGGTTAACTCTTTAAAACATTCAGAGAATAGGGACCTAGGGTCCATGACATGAGGTTAACTCTATAAAACATTCAGAGAATAGGGACCTAGTGTCCATGACATGAGGTTAACTCTATAAAACATTCAGAGAATAGGGACCTAGGGTCCATGACATGAGGTTAACTCTATAAAACATTCAGAGAATAGGGACCTAGGGTCCATGACATGAGGTTAACTCTATAAAACATTCAGAGAATAGGGACCTAGGGTCCATGACATGAGGTTAACTCTTTAAAACATTCAGAGAATAGGGACCTAGGGTCCATGACATGAGGTTAACTCTATAAAACATTCAGAGAATAGGGACCTAGGGTCCATGACATGAGGTTAACTCTATAAAACATTCAGAGAATAGGGACCTAGGGTCCATGACATGAGGTTAACTCTATAAAACATTCAGAGAATAGGGACCTAGGGTCCATGACATGAGGTTAACTCTTTAAAACATTCAGAGAATAGGGACCTAGGGTCCATGACATGAGGTTAACTCTATAAAACATTCAGAGAATAGGGACCTAGGGTCCATGACATGAGGTTAACTCTATAAAACATTCAGAGAATAGGGACCTAGGGTCCATGACATGAGGTTAACTCTTTAAAACATTCAGAGAATAGGGACCTAGGGTCCATGACATGAGGTTAACTCTTTAAAACATTCAGAGAATAGGGACCTAGGGTCCATGGCATGAGGTTAACTCTATAAAACATTCAGAGAATAGGGACCTAGGGTCCATGGCATGAGGTTAACTCTATAAAACATTCAGAGAATAGGGACCTAGGGTCCATGACATGAGGTTAACTCTTTAAAACATTCAGAGAATAGGGACCTAGGGTCCATGACATGAGGTTAACTCTATAAAACATTCAGAGAATAGGGACCTAGGGTCCATGACATGAGGTTAACTCTATAAAACATTCAGAGAATAGGGACCTAGGGTCCATGACATGAGGTTAACTCTATAAAACATTCAGAGAATAGGGACCTAGGGTCCATGACATGAGGTTAACTCTTTAAAACATTCAGAGAATAGGGACCTAGGGTCCATGACATGAGGTTAACTCTATAAAACATTCAGAGAATAGGGACCTAGGGTCCATGACATGAGGTTAACTCTATAAAACATTCAGAGAATAGGGACCTAGGGTCCATGACATGAGGTTAACTCTTTAAAACATTCAGAGAATAGGGACCTAGGGTCCATGACATGAGGTTAACTCTTTAAAACATTCAGAGAATAGGGACCTAGGGTCCATGGCATGAGGTTAACTCTATAAAACATTCAGAGAATAGGGACCTAGGGTCCATGGCATGAGGTTAACTCTATAAAACATTCAGAGAATAGGGACCTAGGGTCCATGACATGAGGTTAACTCTATAAAACATTCAGAGAATAGGGACCTAGGGTCCATGACATGAGGTTAACTCTTTAAAACATTCAGAGAATAGGGACCTAGGGTCCATGACATGAGGTTAACTCTATAAAACATTCAGAGAATAGGGACCTAGGGTCCATGACATGAGGTTAACTCTATAAAACATTCAGAGAATAGGGACCTAGGGTCCATGACATGAGGTTAACTCTATAAAACATTCAGAGAATAGGGACCTAGGGTCCATGACATTAGGTTAACTCTATAAAACATTCAGAGAATAGGGACCTAGGGTCCATGACATGAGGTTAACTCTATAAAACATTCAGAGAATAGGGACCTAGGGTCCATGACATGAGGTTAACTCTATAAAACATTCAGAGAATAGGGACCTAGGGTCCATGACATGAGGTTAACTCTATAAAACATTCAGAGAATAGGGACCTAGGGTCCATGACATGAGGTTAACTCTATAAAACATTCAGAGAATAGGGACCTAGGGTCCATGACATGAGGTTAACTCTTTAAAACATTCAGAGAATAGGGACCTAGGGTCCATGACATGAGGTTAACTCTATAAAACATTCAGAGAATAGGGACCTAGGGTCCATGACATGAGGTTAACTCTATAAAACATTCAGAGAATAGGGACCTAGGGTCCATGGCATGAGGTTAATAACTATAACTTGTGAGCTTATGTTTCTATACTTACCATGTGGTATTCACTCATTCCAGGAAACAATACAGCGCCAAGGAAGAGTTCTGCTGCCACACATCCCAGAGACCACATGTCAATGGCCTCTGTGTAGGAGAGTCCCAACAGGATCTCTGGAGACCTGAGAGAATAGAAACATCACACATAAACAGTCTGATTTCAAGTCTGTCAATGCTCCTAATGTTACTAACCTAACCACACTTAAATCATATATACTTAATTGACAACTAGAGTACCTCAGGGGTCTATGCATATTGCAATGCATGCCCCCATTATTATATGCCCAGAATAGACGTGCAACATTCATGTGGGAAGTAACAACAACAACAACAATAACAATTATTATTATAATATAAACGTGTATGTAGTATTTATCCAAAACAAGAGTTTACAAAGAGCTGAATGAGACAATATGATACAATATAAAGCGATAAAATGAAACATTCACTCACCTGTACCAGAGTGTCTGGACATTGTCACCACACTTGACTTCAGAAGTGGTGCAGGCACAGCCAAAGTCAATGACCTTTACCCTAAGTGGCTGACGATGGTGGTCCACCAACATAATGTTGTCAGGCTTCAGGTCAGTGTGGATGATTCCAGCTCTCTTCAGCATCTGTAACGCTGTGGCCACCTGCAACGTAGAGGACAGAGGGGTTACAAAACCTTAAATAGCCTCTAGCTGCGCCCCCATTGAAACAAACAAAATAGCAGATCGACAAGCTCACAATGCATTGCATCACAATGCGTTGTGAGCTTGTAGATGTAGTGTTTGATTTTCCAAATGGTAAGTTAGCTAAGTTGAAGTTCAATATAACAAAAGATTACAAATATAGGACATACCTGCTGAACTATTGGCCGTATCTCTCCTAGGGACAACGGCTGGTAGCGGGAAATGAATTCATTGAGACTCATTTGCAGCCTTTCAAATACCAGACAGTAAAATCCACTGAAGTGGAAGAACTGGAAGCAACGGACAAAGTTGTGTTCGTCTGGATCGACACCCAGCTTCTGCAGCCTCCTGAGGATCTCAAACTGTGGAGAGAGAAAGAGAGTTTAGATGATGATGTTCACATTGGGTTTACAAGTCATTCAAATATTATTTGATTAAAGACATAATTATGCCATATATTATGTCTTTAATTAATAATAAACATAATTAGTCATCACATTACATTTTAATTATTGGTGGTCGTGGAGTAGATAGAGATATCTCCTCTGAGTAACTTGATGGCAGTGTTTATGTATACATCACATTAATTTGTAACCACATGGTTTATGCTCATGCTGTAGATTAAATTTAGCTGTCTCATGCCATTGCTTTGATTTTTGCCATTTTGTTTCATTGCTTTTAATTTTCTAATCTCTTTTCTTGATTACCTAATTATTAGTGTTATTATTATGTAATAGAGGCCATGCACACAATGTTTGGACCATTAATGGATTAAATTAAATCGCTCCATGAATTAGTCCATGGATTAAACAAACATTAAAAGTACTTGGCTGCCATTTTTTTTCCCTAAAGCATAAATATAATGCTTGGAAAATGGGCAGAAATAATGCCTATGGACCAGAGCTAAAGTTAACTGGCGTTTTTGCTACGAGGGACAACGTGACACTAGTGTTTAAACGAGTCTCTTTTGAAAACATGACCAATGACAAAAAACTCCCATATCTGCTGGGCGAAGTACAACAATGTGCAAACACAGCAGCAACATTTGTGAGTTGCTGTGATAGGAGAAGGATATCAAATGGAACACAACCACCCTAAATATTAATCATTGTGTATATTCCTGCACTATACCTGCATTGAGTGACCTTGGTACATAGAATTTGATCTATTGAAGATTCTGACCTTCAAATGTACATAATCTTTGTTTTGATTGTATTGCTGTATTGTTGTATTGTTCTTTCTGCTTTGGCAATGTAAACGTATGTTTTCTCATGCCAATAAAGCCCTTTGAATTGAATTGAATTGAGTCTCGGGGTGTCCGTGTGTGTCAGATCACCTACCTCGCGTTTGGCTCCTGGGGTGCTGCCCTTCACCATCTTAACGGCCACTGTCCGGTTGGTTTCCATGTCCTTACACCTGAGCACCTTCCCAAACGCTCCTCGGCCGAGAAAGGACATCACCTCGTAGGAACTATCCCCCGAGGTCAGAACCACGGACGGGGGACGAGCGCGGTGACGGTGCCCTGGTCTTGTGGAGTCACTCACTGAGAAGTATCTCAGATGACTCCATTGACGTTGAGATTGAGAATCCATGTAAAAGTATCTATCACCTTCACGTCGAAAAGCCATTGCTGAAAATCCTGAAATGTAAACAGAAACGAAACCATTACGTAATAGTACGTTAGAACTGGTCGATGGAAATCCAACTGACTTTAAAGGTTTTCATGTTTTAAGTTTATAACTAAACATACTGTAATCAATGCAGACTGAAACATCAATGCTAACTTTAAGAAGACGTTAAGAAGTTCTAACATGAGCGTCCCACTTTGCAGCTTACCTGTCCGTTGATCAGAGATGAAATGATGAAGATTAATTCTCGAGCGGTTTCTCCTTAATGTGGATTTAAAATTATTCGCGTCCCATTGGTTAGAGAAAATGACGTCACGTTCAAGATCAGGACGTGACGTAGAGAACTCAACGCCAGGCCATTAGATCCGAGAAAAGAGCTCTTTAGATTAATTTATTTGTGAATTATCCTCATTTCTTCCTTTGTGAACTACTTTTTAGATTAATTTATTTGTGAATTATCCTCATTTCTAACTTTGTGAACTACTTTGAAGGCTTAATATTAAAGTATTTATTTTGTCAGTTAAATGACAGGTAATGACACTAAACACACACCAGGCTTCCGCTTGTCGCTTGTTGTGTTGTCATAGCGACGTCTTCATTCTCCAGTCTCCACATGGCGGAAGCACGTTGTGCCAGCCAGGTAAATAACCTGTAATGACATGTATGTCAGTGTGTGTGTGTGTGTGTGTGTGTGTGTGTGTGTGTGTGTGTGTGTGTGTGTGTGTGTGACTGTGTCTGTCTAGTCTACTATAGGCTGCCGCTGCAGTGCTAACTGTTTTATTTTATTTATTTTTGTAATGCTGTCGTTAGCTAACAGTTAGCTTGCAAGCTAACTGTTTACGTTTTGTTACGTTATGAACAAGCTGGTTTTTATGTAGCCTAAATTGGAATACAAGAAGACTCATCACCCCGTTTCTGTTTTCCTCCCAGAATTTTCCCCAGTGAGGGGTGGGAGAGGCTGGACAGCAGACGGCTGGATTTTGAATTTCTCTAACTATAAACTTTCATGACAGCAGAACAGCCTAAGTACAAATATAATTTATGAAAAGCTACTACAGTGAAGTCTGTTCACAGAAGTTGTTGTAGGATATGTGGGGATTATCTGACGAGGTACCATTTGAGGGGACAAAACCTTACATATACTAAATAATACTAAATTGTTTATAGGGTCAATATAAGTAATATAATATAGCCTTTCTACAGGAGTATCTTTTTATATTTTTCCAAAAAGAATACAAACAGCCAATAGCATATTACAAAGTTATCCCCCTCACTGGGGAAAATTCCGGGAGTATAGTAGTAGGCTACCACCAGAGATGGCTCTGGCTATATAGTACCAGTACCAAACGTAATCACGCCAAAGCTATGCTTTTCTTATATGGAAATATGTGGCGTGCAGAATGATACAGTTGCCGTATAAATAGGCTATAGGCCTACTGTCTATTCCATTTCAGACATTACAGTAGATAGATATTATGTAAACATATACTTTATTACCAATACCATATCACTGTGCCTATACCTGCCTGGGTCAATTTGTTTTAATTGCAATGGCAGATTCTGGCTACTAAAACCTGTTATCCAACAATTAGGCCAAATCTAAATTTATATGGTTTTCTTTCATTTCTTCTTAAAAAGAAAGAAGGCCCAAGGCCCAAGCACTTAAAATATAATAATACGTCGCACGCACGCACACACACAAACGTGTAGTGTGTGCATGTGCGTGTTCTCGGAGCTATCTTCTATCTTCTCATTAAATATCCATCCGAATAGCGTATTCATCTTTTCATTTGTAAATCTCGAGCAAATAACTGAGTACACTGTGCAGAGCATAAAACAGCACCACCTGCTGTTGTCTAGCAGGCAGTGCAACATGTCAACTTGTGACTGTGATATAATATGCGCTGTCATGTTCATGTTCACAAACAAACGCAAACGCAGAAAAAACGGCAAGACTGCACGTTTATCCACTGCTCATGGTGTGACTATACCAACATCATTGACTTGTTTCTACAGCTATTCATTGATCAGTTCAACGGAGTGGTTATATTTGTTAAAAAACCAGAGTCACAAGATGAGATGGCATGCTGTGACTATACTGTTCCCAAGTTCACACCTGGACAGACAAACAAGGTTCAAAACAGCTTCCAAGGTTATTTTGGTTCATTGCAAAGACGGTTCGAATTCCACTTCCCACAGATATTTTCATTTATTTTTTATTTTCATCATTCTAACTGTGTTTTATAAGTGCATGTTGTCACTGTTTCATACAAGTGAGATTCCACAAACAATCGGATGGATATTTAATGATCTTTATTGAAAAGAATAGGAGAAGATAGCTCCGCCCCCTTCCTGAAACAGCATCTGTGAAACTGAAAGACGGCTCATGCACGCGCAAAGCCAGCCCAGGGAACCAGACAAACCAGGCACAAGTTAAACCGCAACACCGGTTCAGTTCTTTGTGGTTCTCCATGAGCCAGAGCTCCAACATTGGAACGTTAATTATGAATAGTGGGCAAAACTATACCCTATATTAGATTGTTATCACCATGAAAAATTGTGAAAAAAAAGAGAAGGAAATTAGGCAATAGAAAAATATGCAAAAAATATAAACTATGAAAAAGCTACTTCTGTGGAAGGGAAGGGTGTGTGTGTGTGTGTGTGTGTGTGTGTGTGTGTGTGTGTGTGTGTGTGTGTGTGTGTATGTGTGTGTGTGTGTGTGTGTGTGTGTGTGTGTGTGTGTGTGTGTGTGAGTGAGGCTTCCCCCCCATCCCCTCCCATATTTCTCAGAGATATAGCTGAGGGATGATTTCACCCTGTGTCAGGCCTTCATGAAGAACACGTGGTGATACTGACTATGTCTGTCTTTGACCTGACAGGCGGTCAGTCAGTGACCTGCTCATCCAGATCTAGCAGCAGATCGTCAAATGCATGGAATGAACACTGACCGGACGGTTGAACTATGTAGCCCCCCCCCTCTCTGCAAAGGTATGTTCCTGCATACACCTTTGTACCTGTCTGGGTTGAAAATGTTGCTCAAAATAATTGGGAGCTACTGTATAATCCAGTGTGTGGATATCTGTTTCATTATTGTCCCTGCATACAAGCTGTTCGAACTAAAGCACAGGCACCACAGATCCATTATAGCTAGTGTGCCTGCCATTATATAACTGCTTGGTTGTGAAGTATTCAGAAGTCTGCCTGTGTGAGCACATTGTATTGTTATTCCAAATCAAACATTCTTTCTTCTTTCTGTAATTGCATTAAACATGTAACTGGCTTTTAACGCAAATTCCGTTTTATACTTTGATGCCAACTGTAGTGTAACATCTACGTACGCCAAACATTCCATAGCATTATGAACAGTTTGCCTGTGTTAGTGTAACGCCCAGGATTCAAAGACAGGTCTCCTGTGTGAAAGTCCAACATCTTAACCACTAGGCCAAAGGGATATCCCTTTGGAATGAGGGAGATATTAGACGTTTGAGGCCATCATGCTGAGGCTCTGAGCCACTCTGCTACATGAGCACATTGTATTGTCATTCCAAATCAAAAAATTCTGTTTACTTTCTGTAATTTCATTACAACTTTCAACTTTCCATACCATTATGAACACCATGATGACAGTGGAAATAAATCTCAATTCTACAACCTAATTCTTAATTATTAAACTAGGTTTGAAACCGGTTTAATTATGCAACACCAGAATAGGATATCATGACAGTTGCTTCTGTACAGTACTTTCACCTCTGTCTGTCTGTCTGTCTGTCTGTCTGTCTGTCTGTCTGTCTGTCTGTCTGTCTGTCTGTCTGTCTGTCTGTCTGTCTGTCTGTCTGTCTGTCTGTCTGTCTGTCTGCGCAGTTAGCTAACACTACTAGGCCAATCAGTATAATATTTCTTTGTACGTCATGGTCCCAGCAGGCCAAAATCAGTCATTGACAAGTACAACTATGTCGTTTTTGTGAATTAATTTCACAATTCTCATCCTACATGCCATTACTTTTCAGTTTTGTGTACAATTGCCTGTCAACTTGTGTAGCCATAATGTCGTTACAGATCGTACTTCCTACAGCGACTTTGTCCCAGTGAAAATACAACATTTAGATTTCAAACAACACGTTAAAAGCAGCACCTTTCCCCTCCAGACCATTAGGCACCCCTGCTGGCCAGGGGGAGGCCGTTTAGAGACCAGGATCTGAGATTTGATTGACTGGTGATATTACAAACACAATAGAGTGAATAGACCTATTCCAAGCCCCTCCCCAAACTGCTATGGTCCAATCACAGCAAAGCATAACATGGGTTAAACAAACCTCTCCACCTTCCCAGGACTGAGCTGATCAGAGCTAAACGCAGCAAGCTATTTAAGGTGAAAGGATGACATCTGGTGGACAGACTGTGAAAAGTCTCAGGGGGTTGAGACTAATAGACAGATTTTACCATTTTATTAATTTATTACTAAAACCTAAGTATTTTTTACCCTGTGTTGATAATTCACTGGCATTACACTTATAAGCATGAAACATGCTTATACACTTATAACATGAAATGAAAGTC
>NC_139699.1:4995169-5062669 GCF_964188405.1 Protomyctophum parallelum
GCATACAGCAGAGTGAGAATGCTTTGGGCATACAGCAGAGTGAGAATGCTTTGGGCATACAGCAGAGTGAGAATGCTTTGGGCATACAGCAGAGTGAGAATGCTTTGGGCATACAGCAGAGTGAGAATGCTTTGGGCATACAGCAGAGTGAGAATGCTTTGAGCATACAGCAGAGTGAGAATGCTTTGAGCATACAGCAGAGTGAGAATGCTTTGGGCATACAGCAGAGTGAGAATGCAGAGTGAGAAGCAGAGTGTGCACAATGCTGTTCCTTGGGTGTATACTGTACGTACTACGTAGTTAGTTAGCCTGGGTGAGTAATTAGGACTGACACCAAGAGGGTTTAGAATCAATCTATTGGAACTGTTTGTTTTATGTACTCGGCAGGAATGATTTAACAACAGTTGTCGGGTAAATAAATGCGGCAACAACCACGTCAATAAATCTGTTTCAAGATAAGTTAATTTGGCTGAGCACTGTATTACAGAACACTGTGACACATATTATATCACCCCGTTTGAAACATTCCGATGATGAATTATTGAACATAAATCCATTATCTTGGACATATTTTATTTATAAGCGCACCACTAAGACACGGGAGGATCTTAACGCTGCAGGGGTAATTATTGTTCCACATTGTGTCACATTTCTCCTCCGATGCAAACTGCCAGAACAAAATGCGACGAATCAAAGATTATCCGAGTTTTGACTGACATTTTCCATGTGCGCAAGGCCCAGACCGACATTAAGCCGAATTGGTTTATTTAATACTTTCTTCCTCATTCTGTTTTTCTTTTAGCAGGCCTTGTAAACACTGATGCAATAATGCATTCCATTATAGCAGAGGAGATGAGTGTCTCTCGTGGCTCCTCTCCATCTCAATAATAGGTCAACAGCTGTATTTAAAAAATTAATCACATTCTTGGCAGCCGCAAAGGTTAGCCGCGACGCTCCGCGAGATGCAATTGGAAGCTCAGATCAGCGGCGAATCTCAGCGGAGATGAGAAAGAGTTGCCTTTGATGAGTACAGCATGTAAATGATTTGTGTGTGTTTATCCCATTCTGACCGGACACCCATTTTGGTGTCAGCATCATGTTATGCTTTAGCTATTGAAAAATAGCAGATCTACAAGCTCATATCGCGCCACCGAGTGGCGCGATACGAGCTTGTAGGTCTGCTATTTTAGAAAAATCGAAGAGCGACTGACATTTCTAGAATCTGATCTCAGGTCAGAATGGGTTCATCAGGCCCAGGCCGTAGCATAACGGTCTGGGCACCGGACTGGTGATCCAGTCGCGGTGTGCCGCGGGTTCGACTCCCGGACCCGACACGGCCTTTACCGCATGTCATCCCCCCATCTCTCTCCCGTTTCCTGTCAGCCTACTTTCTATCCCTTAAAAAATCAATAAAGGCGTAAGCCGCAATAAAATATCTTAAAAAAAAAAAAAAGAATGGGTTCATCAGACCAGTGTGTGTCCAGCGGAAACCTCGTATGAATCTGATCTCAGGTCAGAATGGGTTATAGGACACGGGGCTGGCCCTGCCTCACTCCAACACAGTGAGTGACATGTGCTCCACACTGTGGCAGAACCGGGCAACAGCAAGGAAGGGGGCTCACTTTCAGTTTGAGTCTCTCTCTCTCTCCATGTGTTGGCTCAATGTCAGAGCTTTTCTCAGTGCCTCTAATTGTAACTTTTCGCACTGTGTACAAAGTGCACTGTGTACTCACATGTCCTACATTTTTTGCGCATTGTATTTATTTCAAGATAGAACATTTCAAAATACATATTTATCCACGAGTTCACACAGAAAGACGATGATATCAATGGTCAGCTTGTGAAATTTAAACATTGATGCCTTTCTCACATTTTCGACAAAAGTACTTTCAAAAATATGTAGAGGTATATGCCCTGAGATGCACATGAAATATGAATGGCTACCATGAATTGCTTTTAGTCATTCTAAAATATGCAGAGTGGTATTTATGTAGCTCTGGCTGACAGCTGGAGATAAGAAAACTTTCATCTGTGTTCTGATTTGGCTCCTGAATAGCCTTGATAAGTCACACGCTGCAGGGAATTACCTGGGCGCTGTCGGCTGTGTGAACCACAGATGAGCGTATGTATGATGTAAGTGAATGAAAGGGCTGTTGGAAAAGAATCAGCCGTCTGACTCTGTGAGCTCCCTGGCAGTTCTGAGAGGCCAGCTCCGCAAACATACTGCTAGCTGTTATGTAGTTTGTTTGTACATAATATCAGCTTTGGAAAGCTTGAATGTGTGTGTCTACTAGGAAATGCTCATTAATGCATTTCAGCACGATGAGAGGTGGTTGTTGTTGTTGTTTTGCCGATAATCTATCTATGTCTTTCACAATTGATCAGATCAGTACTGTGGCTCTGTGTGGTCATGCTGTGGACTGTGATCCACGTGATCACACATCACATGAAGCCAGTGGTGGGCAGGAACTATACACATGAACTTTAGTACATTTGTGGGGTATTTGTTTTTAGTTTGAGTTTTTTGCAAGCTTTTGACAACTTTTTCAAATAGAAATATTATTGTACTTTAACCCATTCTGACCTGAGATCAGATTCTAAAAATGTCTTCTATACATCCTGACAGTTTTCATTCTGACCTGAGATCAGATTCTAAAAAATGTCAGTTGCTCTTAGAATTTTCAAAAAATAGCAGATCTACAAGCTCATATCGCGCCACCAAGTGGCGCGATATGAGCTTGTAGATCTGCTATTTTTCAATAGCTAAAGCATAACATGATGCTGACACCAAAACGGGTGCCCGCCCTAAAATGGGTTAACGTCCACTACATTTTCTAGGAAGGGTCTCATGGGACCGAAACGTAACCACTCACAACGTGACACACTGCAAATTTGTATAATTTATGTATTATGTACTATTTTCAGTATTTCTGAAAATGTACAGTACTTTGTAATTTGTACTTTTGAATACTTGAGTATTTACTTGAGCATATACTGCACTTTGTCTACTATACTGCAGAATTTCACACACAAAATTGCAGATGAACTGTAATACTACCCCATTTGAATGCAAGTTGCGTGTCCAAAATCCTAAAGTTATGATGACCCCCCCCCCCCCCCCTCCAATTATTTGACCACCATGTTTTATTTTGAATTACATGCACTAGATATCAACGCTGCATGTTAAGTGGTTAAGCTGTTCATCAAAATACATCTTGCAAGTTACTTTCCTAGCTCCATCAAGTGCTGTAGTCCCACAGCTAAGTGAATGAGCTCTTTCTCAGGGTAGTGCAGAGACAGACCCAATTCTCTTAGGTTTTTGTTTATTCACCATGCACATCAAATTCATACCATCTCTCTCTCTCTCTCTCTCTCTCTCTCTCTCTCTCTCCCTCCCACCCTTCCCCCATCTCCCAATGGGAGGGGGCTGATGATGTTTCTCCGTGCCAGCGTCCTCACTTGCTTGGCACTAATGCGTTCAACCTGAGGTGTGCTGTGCTAATAACATATTTAGCAGACGCCTCGCTGCGTAGAGCCTGAGTGATCAGTCTCATATGCGAAGGTCTCCAGAAATCCGTCCCCCAGGCTCAGGGCTAGGCCTTAATGCAGGGTAAAGTGTAATACACCCAGGTAAGCAGCCTTAATCTGCTTTGTGGCCATAGCATGCAGACTAACAGGCTGAATTTGATTTGATTCGATGTGTATCTTTGGCATTCATACTTTACATCAAACAGCAAATTTCAACAGCTGGTATTAATTCTCTTTTTTTCCCCCTTTTTTTTTGCACCTTTTTTCCATGTCACATCTGAAGTGGTTCAAACAAATCTCTCGCGTTCACCTTATTGACCCTGCTTCCTGGAAAAAGTAATACCCTTTAAAGCTCAATAGGGCATTATTATGGTTCGGTCCTGCAGTCACAAATTCCAGACAAAAGTGAATTTCCTATTCCCTGTCAATAACAACCCCGCCGTCACCTCTGAAGGTGAGGCAGCATGATTCAATAAGGACGGCGTCTTTGTTTCCTCTCTCACTTTGACCTCATGTCACCTCGTTAGTCTGAGAGACTTAAATTACAGTCAGGTTGTTGTTGTTTCTTTGGCTCTTTGTAACAAAGCAAGCCTTTTAGGTTTTTGTTCAGACCGGAAGGCAAGATCCGATTTGTTTCTTGAATGTGATCTTTAGGACTGACTGTCCACAGACTCCTCCACACTGTTATTTTCAAAGTGATCACATCATATGTATCCACATGCACACACCTTGACCGTCTACCCATCTGTATCGTTTGTGGCGGTAATGACATAGCGTCGGCCTGTCACAATTATTTCATAATCACAACAGCGCAGTTATTTGAGGTAATCCCAATTAGTTGTGGTAAAACGCCATTATGTTTGCATAATCGCCATAATCATTTCCATTCATGTACAAAAATGCATCGGTTGGAAAATAGCAAAAATAACCTACTGCATGTACAAGCTGAAAAATGTTGAAACAAGGGTAAGATGGCTGGTTTCTGACCTATTGTGATTATGGGTACTTGTCATTGTCTTCACCAGGCTATTGTAATCTCTTTGTATATTTAAGTTATGTGTCTCTCCTGTGCACAATTAAATCCTTAATTGCAATTATTTGTATGACAACTAATAGTCAAGTGAGTAATGCTCAATTTAACCACTTAAACCGATCACTATCCTTTTATCCTTAATGTCTGACTGTACCTCATGTGCTGTTTACATTCATGACTAGTAAAGTATTCAATCAGTCCAATTAATCAAACCCCAGCATCCGTATTCGGGGGAAATCTTTCTCTATTTTCAGCGAAGATATTTGATGTAGAGCGAGAACATAAAATACACTAGTGTAAACTAAGCCCTGAGGGACTCCGGTGAACCATATACTGTAGGGTTTAACCCATTCTGAATTTCTGACCTGAGATCAGATTCATACGAGGTTTCCACTGGACACACACTGGTCTGATTAACCCATTCTGACCTGAGATCAGATTCTAAAAAATGTCAGTCGTTCTTCGATTTTTCAAAAAATAGCAGACCTACAAGCTCGTATCGCGCCACTCGGTGGCGCGATATGAGCTTGTAGATCTGCTATTTTTCAATAGTTAAAGCATGACATGATGCCAACACCAAAATGGGTGCCCGGTCAGAATGGGTTAAGTGGTTACGGTCCTTACATACCTGGGGAGTTTCTAATGTGACATTAATATCGCCCGGAAATATTTTTTTGTGGCATGAGTATGAGTATGAGTATGAGTATGAGTATGAGTATGAGTACGTCGATCTGGATAGGCCAAAAATCTGACTCGGGCTGACAGTGTGCATGTACAGTAGCCTCAAGGTGTGACATCATTCTCCTTATATGGAAGAGAAACATTCATTGTGCACCCGTAAAATAAGAGCTCTTGCTTCTGCTATAGTTTGGGCTGCATCATTTGTACTCATGTATACCGTGATCCAAATTACAGTATGTTAAGAACCGTAGTTGGCTTTACTGTATGGAGGAGGTGAGTATTTGATGAATTGTTGTGTGATGCATGGTAACTGAGATGTGCTGTGTATGCACTATAGTGTTCTGACAATGCCTCCTACTATATTGCTAACGCCTGTGATCTGGACCCTGTTATAGGGGCCGGTCTGTAGTCCACAGTCCACAGTGCACACCCCCCCCGTTCCCCGTATCCCAAACTGCCGGGTGGCACGCAAGCCAATTCTTCCACTTGGCCATGGCGTCTTTGCAGGATATTGGAAAAGACCATTGTCAGGAAGTAGGGGCCCCTGCAGGCTGTTTTGTGACCGGCAGCGGTGATGCTATAAGTGACCTCCTCAGATAATCCCCAGTGCTATTTTACAGCGTGGGTGGACAGTTGATAGGAGACATTTTGTGCATGTGGGATTCCTGTGCTGAGCTCTAAAATTATACCTAAAGACATAACGTGCATTATCCCCTGGTCCCATGTTTGAGTGTGTGTGTGTGTGTGTGTGTGTGTGTGTGTGTGTGTGTGTGTGTGTGCACGTGCGTGCGTGCACGGCAGTGTGTGTGTACGGCAGTGTGCGTGCACGGCAGTGTGAAATAATAAATGGCACATGACAGCCGGTATCACATCCAGCCGAGTGCATTGTGTCTGCAATATAGAACTGTGACAGCGAATGAATCAATTCTCCGGCTAGCCCCGGCACTATTAATATGCAAACCAAATAGATGGCTTAAGTTTAATTTATGTGATATCCCCTGAATAATCATTATTATTATTATTCCCGGGGATCTTGGCAGGGGTATTTGGCCTATAAAGAAATTAACTTTGTCTCTTTCCTAAGTACACCAATGCATCAAGCCATAATCTCTACAATAGATGAATCATATCTGATATTATGCAAGACAAATGTATTCATATTGCATATTGTTCTAATTTCTTCCTGCCTGACCATCTGTATGTATTACGTCTCACCAAGATTAATCCGCTGATCCTATTGGAATAGAGGGCAGCTGTTTCTCCTATTACAGATGGGTAAATGAGGGCTGCTATCGGGATGTAATCTAGCACAGCGTATTTCATAGCTTCGTAAAGGACAGTGATTTCCACCACTACAGTATGTAATACTGGTTTGTGTGTACGTATATTGTAATCGTGCATATGTGTTTGTGTTGTGTTGTGAGAGAGAGAGACAGAGAGAGACAGAGAGAGACAGAGACAGAGACAGAGACAGAGACAGAGAGAGACAGAGAGAGACAGAGACAGAGACAGAGACAGAGACAGAGAGAGACAGAGAGAGAGAGACAGAGAGTGAATTGTGGATACCAGTGGTGTATGAAATTGCATGGCGTGTTCTCTGATCAGAGTGCTAAATCATTTAAGCGCAGCGATACTTGTCCATGCAGACATTGAGGGAGGTGGGTTAGTGAGGACCGATTGTCCTGTGGGACGAGGGGCAAAGGTCACGCTCTGACATTGTCAGCGATGACCCACATTCTGTCAATCCACAGCTACAAGGGTCTGCTGATTATTTTTCCTGGAATGATTTGATCACATTATACCTTTTCCTTGGCTTGAAGTGGGCCTGGGGTGGGCAGGCTGGTGGAATGGTAGAATAATGCAACAACCATTATGTACTGTACACGAATGATGTGTACTAAATGTCATAAGCTCTGCGAAACATTGCCATTCGTCATAAAAGGGACGAAGCCCAGTACTGATTGCCTACACCTGGCCTATAGGGGCAGTTGTGGCAATTGTGCTATTTAACACATTTTCAAAATAATTACCAACAATGTCACATTATGTCAGCTTGTTCATCTGTTATTTATGCTACTCATCCTGTACTGATAGGACTGGTTAACCATAGCCGTACAGCATTCTCGGGATGCACACGCAGATAAGACACACAACGGACCGACATGCGGATGCAACGGTCGGACATGCGCTGCTCCTGTGCTTGCAGTTAGGGTTAGGTTAGGGTTTGAGGTAGGTTGTCAGTCTAATGACAGTTAGGGTTAGGTTAGGGTTTGAGGTAGGTTGTCAGTCTAATGACAGTTAGGGTTAGGTTAGGGTTTGAGGTAGGTTGTCAGTCTAATGACAGTTAGGGTTAGGTTAGGGTTTGAGGTAGGTTGTCGGTCTAATGACAGTTAGGGTTAGGTTAGGGTTTGAGTTTGAGGTAGGTTGTCAGTCTAATGACAGTTAGGGTTAGGTTAGGGTTTGAGGTAGGTTGTCAGTCTAATGACAGTTAGGGTTAGGTTAGGGTTCGAGGTAGGTTGTCAGTCTAATGACAGTCAGGGTTAGGTTAGGGTTTGAGGTAGGTTGTCAGTCTAATGACAGTTAGGGTTAGGTTAGGGTTTGAGGTAGGTTGTCAGTCTAATGACAGTTATGGTTAGGTTAGGGTTTGAGGTAGGTTGTCGGTCTAATGACAGTTAGGGTTAGGTTAGGGTTTGAGGTAGGTTGTCAGTCTAATGACAGTTAGGGTTAGGTTAGGGTTTGAGGTAGGTTGTCAGTCTAATGACAGTTAGGGTTAGGTTAGGGTTCGAGGTAGGTTGTCAGTCTAATGACAGTCAGGGTTAGGTTAGGGTTTGAGGTAGGTTGTCAGTCTAATGACAGTTAGGGTTAGGTTAGGGTTTGAGGTAGGTTGTCGGTCTAATGACAGTTAGGGTTAGGTTAGGGTTTGAGGTAGGTTGTCAGTCTAATGACAGTCAGGGTTAGGTTAGGGTTCGAGGTAGGTTGTCAGTCTAATGACAGTTAGGGTTAGGTTAGGGTTTGAGGTAGGTTGTCAGTCTAATGACAGTTAGGGTTAGGTTAGGGTTTGAGGTAGGTTGTCGGTCTAATGACAGTCAGGGTTAGGTTAGGGTTTGAGGTAGGTTGTCAGTCTAATGACAGTTAGGGTTAGGTTAGGGTTTGAGGTAGGTTGTCGGTCTAATGACAGTTAGGGTTAGGTTAGGGTTTGAGGTAGGTTGTCAGTCTAATGACAGTTAGGGTTAGGTTAGGGTTTGAGGTAGGTTGTCAGTCTAATGACAGTTAGGGTTAGGTTAGGGTTTGAGGTAGGTTGTCAGTCTAATGACAGTTAGGGTTAGGTTAGGGTTTGAGGTAGGTTGTCGGTCTAATGACATTTAGGGTTAGGTTAGGGTTTGAGGTAGGTTGTCGGTCTAATGACATTTAGGGTTAGGTTAGGGTTTGAGGTAGGTTGTCAGTCTAATGACAGTTAGGGTTAGGGTTTGAGGTAGGTTGTCGGTCTAATGACAGTTAGGGTTAGGTTAGGGTTTGAGGTAGGTTGTCAGTCTAATGACAGTTAGGGTTAGGTTAGGGTTTGAGGTAGGTTGTCGGTCTAATGACAGTTAGGGTTAGGTTAGGGTTTGAGGTAGGTTGTCAGTCTAATGACAGTTAGGGTTAGGTTAGGGTTTGAGGTAGGTTGTCAGTCTAATGACAGTTAGGGTTAGGTTAGGGTTTGAGGTAGGTTGTCGGTCTAATGACAGTTAGGGTTAGGTTAGGGTTTGAGGTAGGTTGTCGGTCTAATGACAGTTATGGTTAGGTTAGGGTTTGAGGTAGGTTGTCAGTCTAATGACAGTTAGGGTTAGGTTAGGGTTTGAGGTAGGTTGTCAGTCTAATGACAGTCAGGGTTAGGTTAGGGTTTGAGGTAGGTTGTCGGTCTAATGACAGTTAGGGTTAGGTTAGGGTTTGAGGTAGGTTGTCAGTCTAATGACAGTTAGGGTTAGGTTAGGGTTTGAGGTAGGTTGTCGGTCTAATGACAGTTAGGGTTAGGTTAGGGTTTGAGGTAGGTTGTCAGTCTAATGACAGTTAGGGTTAGGTTAGGGTTTGAGGTAGGTTGTCGGTCTAATGACAGTTAGGGTTAGGTTAGGGTTTGAGGTAGGTTGTCAGTCTAATGACAGTTAGGGTTAGGTTAGGGTTTGAGGTAGGTTGTCAGTCTAATGACAGTTAGGGTTAGGTTAGGGTTTGAGGTAGGTTGTCGGTCTAATGACAGTTAGGGTTAGGTTAGGGTTTGAGGTAGGTTGTCGGTCTAATGACAGTTATGGTTAGGTTAGGGTTTGAGGTAGGTTGTCAGTCTAATGACAGTTAGGGTTAGGTTAGGGTTTGAGGTAGGTTGTCAGTCTAATGACAGTCAGGGTTAGGTTAGGGTTTGAGGTAGGTTGTCGGTCTAATGACAGTTAGGGTTAGGTTAGGGTTTGAGGTAGGTTGTCAGTCTAATGACAGTTAGGGTTAGGTTAGGGTTTGAGGTAGGTTGTCGGTCTAATGACAGTTAGGGTTAGGTTAGGGTTTGAGGTAGGTTGTCAGTCTAATGACAGTTAGGGTTAGGTTAGGGTTTGAGGTAGGTTGTCGGTCTAATGACAGTTAGGGTTAGGTTAGGGTTTGAGGTAGGTTGTCGGTCTAATGACAGTTAGGGTTAGGTTAGGGTTTGAGGTAGGTTGTCAGTCTAATGACAGTTAGGGTTAGGTTAGGGTTTGAGGTAGGTTGTCGGTCTAATGACAGTTAGGGTTAGGTTAGGGTTTGAGGTAGGTTGTCAGTCTAATGACAGTTAGGGTTAGGTTAGGGTTTGAGGTAGGTTGTCGGTCTAATGACAGTCAGGGTTAGGTTAGGGTTTGAGGTAGGTTGTCAGTCTAATGACAGTCAGGGTTAGGTTAGGGTTTGAGGTAGGTTGTCGGTCTAATGACAGTTAGGGTTAGGTTAGGGTTTGAGGTAGGTTGTCAGTCTAATGACAGTTAGGGTTAGGTTAGGGTTTGAGGTAGGTTGTCGGTCTAATGACAGTTAGGGTTAGGTTAGGGTTTGAGGTAGGTTGTCAGTCTAATGACAGTTAGGGTTAGGTTAGGGTTTGAGGTAGGTTGTCGGTCTAATGACAGTTAGGGTTAGGTTAGGGTTTGAGGTAGGTTGTCGGTCTAATGACAGTTAGGGTTAGGTTAGGGTTTGAGGTAGGTTGTCAGTCTAATGACAGTCAGGGTTAGGTTAGGGTTTGAGGTAGGTTGTCGGTCTAATGACAGTTAGGGTTAGGTTAGGGTTTGAGGTAGGTTGTCAGTCTAATGACAGTTAGGGTTAGGTTAGGGTTTGAGGTAGGTTGACGGTCTAATGACAGTTAGGGTTAGGTTAGGGTTTGAGGTAGGTTGTCGGTCTAATGACAGTTAGGGTTAGGTTAGGGTTTGAGGTAGGTTGTCAGTCTAATGACAGTTAGGGTTAGGTTAGGGTTTGAGGTAGGTTGTCGGTCTAATGACAGTTAGGGTTAGGTTAGGGTTTGAGGTAGGTTGTCAGTCTAATGACAGTTAGGGTTAGGTTAGGGTTTGAGGTAGGTTGTCGGTCTAATGACAGTTAGGGTTAGGTTAGGGTTTGAGGTAGGTTGTCGGTCTAATGACAGTTAGGGTTAGGTTAGGGTTTGAGGTAGGTTGTCAGTCTAATGACAGTCAGGGTTAGGTTAGGGTTTGAGGTAGGTTGTCGGTCTAATGACAGTTAGGGTTAGGTTAGGGTTTGAGGTAGGTTGTCAGTCTAATGACAGTTAGGGTTAGGTTAGGGTTTGAGGTAGGTTGACGGTCTAATGACAGTTAGGGTTAGGTTAGGGTTTGAGGTAGGTTGTCGGTCTAATGACAGTTAGGGTTAGGTTAGGGTTTGAGGTAGGTTGTCAGTCTAATGACAGTTAGGGTTAGGTTAGGGTTTGAGGTAGGTTGACGGTCTAATGACAGTTAGGGTTAGGTTAGGGTTTGCGGTAGGTTGTCGGTCTAATGACAGTCGGACCAATAGTATGTCTAAACTAAAGCCTGTACCCTTGATTCTCAATCTACCGTGAGAACTACTGCATGTGGGCTCCCAACTAATTGGCAAACTTTTATGGAAATATAACATTAATTATTTTTCTGTCAAGTCCATATATATACGTTCCCCCCAGCTAGGGGACGTTATTTGCTATATATGTCCGTACATATACGGACGCCAACGTATACTCCGTGTATATAATGGTTGAGCCCCACAGCAGCGTTTAACATTGATCCGGTTGCTATGCAACGCCTCCGTCACCACCAGCTATGGGACGTAACATCTGATGTCCGTTTACCTCGACTACAAACAGGATTTTCAAAGTCGGAATCCAGGAGAGCTGTCCTTGGTGGATGTCATTTCTAACTTTGTACCGCGTCGCTCCCGACATGTAAACGTTTCTGGCGAGAGGTAAACAGTGCGCCCTAATGCTAATGACAGCAAAGTGTGTGTGTATTTAGTGTGTGTATGGGGATGGCGGGGGGTGGAGACTCCCCGTAAAGTGAACGCTAATGGTGACAGAGGCTAACTACATTTATGCTAACAACTAGCGGCAGAGAGATAATTCATAAAAAAACATAATGATGAAAAATGAGTTTTAGTTGTGATACCGATAAATAGGAAATTAAAGGACAACTTTTTTCTTCAACCAAGGTTCATGTTTCAGGTCATTATTAGCTAAAGTAAAATATCTGTTTCTTCAGGGAGTGGGGCATTCAGAGTGGCTAAATATGTATTATTATTTTTTGTATATATAATTCAAAAATATATATATATCTTTGGTTCAAAGTAGTACATAATGTTAGTCCTACTAGACCCCTACTGGCAACAAAAGCTCACAGGATCTACAGTATGTGAAGGGGGAGGTACTAGGCGGCTGCCGCACTGTGTGTCTCGATCGTCAGTTTCTCATCTCCCCCTTAGCCCATTCTGAACGGGCACCCATTTTGGTGTCAGCATCATGTCGTGCTTTAGCTTTTGAAAAATAGCAGATCTACAAGCTCATATCGCGCCACCGAGTGGCGCGATACGAGCTTGTAGGTCTGCTATTTTTGAAAAATCGAAGAACGACTGACATTTTTAGAATCTGATCTCAGGTCAAAATGGATTCGTCAGACCAGTGTGTGTCCAGTGGAAACCTCGATATGAATCTGATCTCAGGTCAGAATGGGTTAAGATTTTCCAAGTGGGCCCTGATCCAGATACGGTTGAGGACCACTGCTGCACTGTGCACATGCAGGGACACTGACTGCTCACCTTGGCACACTGCTCCGTTGTGTTTCAGCCACTGTCTTACACATGCCCTCCTAAATTCACTTATGTAGAACACTTGTCTTCCCCAAGGCGTACCCGTGGCTGTGAGGCAGGACGTGTGGACGCACACAGACAGATTACAAACTAGTGTTAATGATCGACCTGTCAAGCAGAGCCTGTGTTACTTAATCTCCCAGCGCTGCTGCTCACCATCAAAGCAAATGCAAATGCAAAGGAGCCGTATTGATTTCTACAGCATCTCCGTTCGTGCATTTATATCATTTAGCTCATCTGCAGTGTCCATGTGTGCATTTCTCATGTCCTATCCTCGTTAAAACGGGCATGGAACTATCGAAAGGTGTTATAAATTAGTATTAAATTGTATAAATTGGTGCTGTAACATTTACTGTTGCAATACTTATTTATTGGTGCGATATTTCTAACAAGACTGATACAGATGCTGACTGTGTCATGTTTGCTGTATGTACAGTATGTTTTATAGCAATGTTAGCAATGCCTTAAGTTAAGCAGTTGTCACACTTTGTGGATATAATGGTTTTGTATAACTATGTGTCAATTATAGGTGTGGAGATTGATGCAGCTTATCGGAGCTTATGTCTTGAATATAGGGAACAGATGATTATGGCGCTAATCAACCTTTAACGCGGCCTACTTTACTTTTGTGTGTTTACACACTGTTGAAGTTATGCTTCATGATCTGATGCAGAGTTTTGATGCCACTGGACTCTCTTTGGAGCATGCTTCATTTAAAGGTTTTATGACATTCATTTTCATTTCTTTTTCTTTTTCTTTTTTCTTTTAGGTTTTATGACCTCAATTACACCCAAAAAACCTGAACTTTGAACATTCAGTGGATTTTCTGTGGTCAGAAGTTTTCTTTGGGGTTTGGAAGCCTTTTGAGCTACAATGAAAACAGGCAACACAGTGAAAACAGTGACATCTGCTGGCAAATCCCATTGATATATATGGGATTTGCAGGGTCTTACATCACTTACTGCCGGCAAATCAGAGCACCTGTTTGAGCCAGAAAACCCCAGATCACAGAAAATCTACTGAATGTTAAAAGTTCATGTTTTTTGGGTGCAATTGAGATTAGAAAACCTAAAAAAAACAAGAACAATTCCAAAACCTTTTTTTTAATGTCACAATCCCTTTAAAGCTGCAATCCGTCATGTTCATGCTCTAGTACCTGGGATTCGAACCTGGGTGCTGACATTTCTACTGCTGAGCTAATACACAGCCCCTTTAACTCCATCTCTAACGCTAGCTGTTAGCATAAACCCCAGTTTCCAGTGCCAGCATACGCCTTCACTTTAAAAGACGGAGTTTGCTAGCCGTTAGCATAAACCCCAGTTCCCAGTGCCAGCATACGCCTTCACTTTAAAAGACGGAGTTTGCTAGCTGTTAGCATAAACCCCAGTTCCCAGTGCCAGCATACGCCTTCACTTTAAAAGATGGAGTTTGCTAGCTGTTAGCATAAACCCCAGTTCCCAGTGCCAGCATACGCCTTCACTTTAAAAGACGGAGTTTGCTAGCTGTTAGCATAAACCCCAGTTCCCAGTGCCAGCATACGCCTTCACTTTAAAAGACGGAGTTTGCTAGCTGTTAGCATAAACCCCAGTTCCCAGTGCCAGCATACGCCTTCACTTTAACTCCATCTCTAACGCTAGCTGTTAGCATAAACCCCAGTTCCCAGTGCCAGCATACGCCTTCACTTTAACTCCATCTCTAACGCTAGCTGTTAGCATAAACCCCAGTTCCCAGTGCCAGCATACGCCTTCACTTTAACTCCATCTCTAACGCTAGCTGTTAGCATAAACCCCAGTTCCCAGTGCCAGCATACGCCTTCACTTTAACTCCATCTCTAACGCTAGCTGTTAGCATAAACCCCAGTTCCCAGTGCCAGCATACGCCTTCACTTTAACTCCATCTCTAACGCTAGCTGTTAGCATAAACCCCAGTTCCCAGTGCCAGCATACGCCTTCACTTTAAAAGACGGAGTTTGTTTGCTAGCTGCATCTAGTGGTGCTCAGACTGCCACCGTTTTCAGCCCGCAATGCTCCGGAACCTTCAACATAGACGCACATGCGGGAATACGGACACATTTCAGGGGTGCCGGGGCGGGGTGCACCTTCCCAAAACGGATGGATGTGTCAGGATAGGCAGGAGATAGAACCCAAGCGCAGAGCCACAAGCAGAGAAGTTCAATAATGGTATTTATTGGAGCAGTAAAGCTTACAAGCAAAAGTAGTATACTGCATAACAGCAAAAACTCAGGATGTCCAAAAGCTAAACAGTTCAAAAATACAATAACAAAAATAACAAGGTCCAAAAAGCAAACCTCTCAATGAGTCCAATGTAGCAAGGTCCAAAATGCAAAATGTTTCAGAGGAATGAAACACTGGAAACAAAAACCTCAGGAGCATCACAGGGAACACAAAGGATGTACTGGCAATGTTTGTGTGGAATGAGTCCAGTCTTATGGGGAGCAGGATGATTGGAGAAGTGTCCTCAGGTGTGAAAGGGGCATGGCACTGTGGGGATAATGAGGGAGTGTGAGCAGGTGTGTGGCAAGGCCTGAGAGTTGGTATGTAATGTGGGAGTGGTTGACATGGACACATGGTCTGTAGGGCGCCAGACCATGACAGGATGTTTTGTATGATCAACTCAATCTGAGCTCTAGATGAGGACCCGAGTATGGAAAATAACCCATGACGTCACATAAGCCGAAGAGACCCACTGCCTGGTGAGGCAGTGGGTAGTAGAGCCGGTAAAAATCATTATTGAACGCTATCTTGTCCGATCTCGTCCGTGGCGATCTGTGATTATTAACCCATTCTGACCTGAGATCAGATTCATACGAGGTTTCCGCCGGACACACACTGGTCCTGATGAACCCATTCTGACCTGAGATCAGATTCTAAAAATGTCAGTCGCTTTTCGATTTAAAAAAAAATAGCAGACCTACAAGCTCGTATCGCGCCACTCGGTGGCGCGATACGAGCTGCTATTTTTAAATAGCTAAAGCATAACATGATGCTGACACCAAAATGGGTGCCCGTTCAGAATGGGTTAATTACTCTCGCCCAAAGTCGCCCTTGGCAGAAAAACTGTGTGAATGAAGTGGATGAATTGAGGTAAAGAGGTAGACCCACTACACAACCACAGCACACAACAAGAAAACAGTTATGGATTAACAGTAACATCAGAGGGCACCATGTCACATTGCTAGCTATAACATGACCTTTTTCTTTTTAAACCCTGTTAACAAGGATTATGCAAATGATAGTGTCTAGATTTTGTATCTGAAACATTTATTCAGCGTGGCCGCAGTTTTGAGCAAGCTGGCGAATGACCTGTGGAGCACAGCCTTTGTGTCACTGGTGTTGGGGAATGTGGAACCCATGAGGCTCTCCCACAGGGATTACATTTCTCTAGGGTTTAATTGATTGATTGATTGAATACTTAATTCACAGTTTGCAAAAAATGTACAGTGCTACAGATTTATACAAAAAAAGGCCTAAGGGCTTATTTCCATTGACGTCCTGTCATTTCATTGATTTAATGACAAACAATAATATGCAAAACATCATGTATACTAGTGGTAATACACCAGTAAGACTTTAGGGCGAGGTCGCGCTGAAACAACAGAGCTTCTTAATACGGCGCAGTTGAGAAGCAAGAGTTAAACTATTAATCTGGTGTCAGTGAGGTCAGATGTAGAGTTGCTGCCCGGCTCCATATATGCAGATCTAGTATGTAAAACCATGTATGGCTATCCAGGGTTTGATGAGGTCAGTGTCGTGATCTTTATATATGGAGATCCAGGTGATGATAGTCAGCTTCGATACATGTGTTCCAATTTGGTTCTTTTGCAAGTGTGACTCGCGTCGCGGCAACCACACTGGTTATCATGAGACTCACAATAATTATGGTCATATATTGACATTCCCATAATATATGGGCTTAATATTGATGACATAATGTATCTCCATATATGGGTATAACAGGCATTGTATTAGGGCATGGGCTGGAAATGCCCATATATGGAGATCCCTGGCCATCTTTTCATCGCCATGGCCAGGGTTCATGTTCACGAGTCACACCTTTTTATGACTGTTTTATGACATTCATCGTTTTGGTGTGATTGCAGTAAAAATAAGTTAACCCCTTCAGTGGCGTGCACAGACATTTAGAGGGGCAGGTGCTCAAGTGAAAAAAGGGCACCTTGTGCAGCGCATTTTGGGGCGGGAACCCATTTTGGTGCTTTATAGCTATTGAAAAATAGCAGATCTACAAGCTCATAGCGCGCCACCGAGTGGCGCGCTACGAGCTTGTAGGTCTGCTATTTTTATTTATTTATCGAAGAACCACTGACATAGAAACATAGCTTTAGATTGTGGGGGCCTAAATAATATAGTAGAAGCGTTTTTTTATCAAGATTTGATCAATGTCACCGCATGGTCCACACACTACAAATTAAGAAAAAAAAGAAAAAGTTTAATTTTAAATTTTTTAAGAGCAAAATTGCCAAAAGGGCAGGGGGTGCTCTAGCACCCCCTAGTGTCTATCTGTGCACGCCACTGAACCCCTTGTTAGAGCCGAATCTGCATTGAACAAAATGAGTGTAACTCCCTCCTCTGGTGTTGTGCTTGCGTGCGTCTTTAACGTCATTGAAGTAGTTTGACAGGTACACGGGTGTCTCTGTAGTATCTGTATCTGTAGTATCTTGAAGGGTCGGGGGAATCCATACCTCTGATTTTGATATCCCCCTCTGGCCATAGTTTTCTATCGTCAGTGTGGATATGTTTTTATCTGCTTCTGGTCATATTGCATTAAATACATGCAATTTCTTTTGGGGAAATGTAGCCACACTGTAGACAGTGTGATATGTTTGATATTTATGTTAGATAATTCCACAATTTAACCCATTCTGACCGGGCACCCATTTTGGTGTTGGCATCATGTTATGCTTTAGCTATTGAAAAATAGCAGATCTACAAGCTCATATCGTGCCACCGAGTGGCGCGATACGAGCTTGTAGGTCTGCTATTTTTGAAAAAAATCGAAGAACGACTGACATTTTTAGAATCTGATCTCAGGTCAGAATGGGTTAATCAGACCAGTGTGTGTCCAGTGGAAAACTCGTATGAATCTGATCTCAGGTCAGAATGGGTTAAATACATGCAATTTCTTTTGGGAAATGTAGCCACACTGTAGACAGTGTGATATGTTTGATATTTATGTTAGATAATTCCACAATTTAACAATGTGAGCTTGTAGATCAGCTGTCTCCACTCTTTGTCTTCCAACGAACGAAATACATAATATATAGGACATACTGTAATGTGGTAAGAAAACGTCAAATCGAACCCAGGGCGGCTCTCCCGTATTTGGAATCTGAGCAACCACAATGAACTCTCCGTCACAATAAGACACGGTGATTAGGGTAGCCATGTAGGAAAGGAAAATGAATTCCTGCAGCTCTGGGGAGGTGTTGTATGGAATTGTCACAGGTCACCCTCCAGGCGGCCTTCACAGGCACAGTAATTCATCTGAGGCATTATCCCAATAATGATATATTTCCATGGTTATCAACTGGGATGTTTCCTCGCACGAGGCTTTCAATGATATTTAGGTAAACGGCTCCTTTGGATCGCTTTGCCCTTTAATTTCCCAGACGTCGTCATCAGCACCTGCATTGCATTTCTATTCTAATCGCAAAGAGCAATTTGTGAAGCTCAGTGTCGTTCTTAGAAATCAGCGGGTCAGAAGGAGAGGAAAGGAGGGGGGGGGGGGTTAGACTTAACCCTAGACATGACCCTTTTCTCCACTTTTCCATGGTCTAAAAAATAATCTATGTCAGTGTCTTAACTGTCTATCTTATAGGTGCTATAGTGACTTCAACCACTAGATGTCGTACTACACTCCTCCCTCCAAGAAAGGTTCCTTACTTCCCTGATTCATGTCCATAAGGCAGCAATCATGCCGCTTGCAGGGTTGTGTATACTGCAGTGCTGCAGCTGTCTTCAAGAATCCCATTAGAGGAAAAAAAAGTACCTTCTCCAACTCAACAGAAGCAACATGGACAATGAGAGCTAAACAAAACATGTCGGACCCATCAAAAAATTAAAAAAATTAAATGTGAAAAAATAATGTTTTTCACAATAATGCCCATTTGGTCAAAAGGTGACTTTATTCTTTCTAAAAGCTTGGCGGGCATATCAATGTTTACTTGCGCAAGCAGAGCGCAGAAGTATTGCGATCGGCTGGGTATGTATGTGCGTGTGCGCGTGTGCGCGTGTGTGTGTGAGTTGTTGTCATCTCTTGTTTAACCCATTCTGGGCGGGCACCCATTTTGGTGTCAGCATCATGTTATGCTTTAGCTATTGAAAAATAGCAGATCTACAAGCTCATAGCGCGCCACCGAGTGGCGCGCTACGAGCTTGTAGGTCTGCTATTTTTGAAAAATCGAAGAGCGACTGACATTTTTAGAATCTGATCTCAGGTCCGAATGCGTTCATCAGACCAGTGTGTGTCCGGCGGAAACCTCGTATGAATCTGATCTCAGGTCAGAATGGGCTAAGATTACTTCGCCATAAACAGCCAATGAGGGACCACCATTCTTAGTGACGTATACGTTTCAAGGTTGGTATCAGGTCAACAACGGGTCGAAAGCATTTAGAACAGCAGTTGTATCAGACATTGGTTAGTAGTTCCTAGTTAAATATTAGTTTCTAGTATGTTACTTTTTTCTTTGACATTTTGTGGCTTTTTTTTGCCTATATTAGAGATGGGGAGTGACATGCGGCAAAGGATCGGGATTCAAACCCGCAACACGCTGTCAGGCAGGGGCCCGGACCACTATTCCAGCCATCCGGGTGGTATAAGTATAACCCATTCTGACCTGAGATCAGATTCATACGAGGTTTCCACTACTGGACACACACTGGTCTGATGAACCCATTCTGACCTGAGATCAGATTCTAAAAATGTCAGTCGTTCTTCGATTTTTTTCAAAAATAGCAGACCTACAAGCTCGTATCGCGCCACCGAGTGGCGCGATACGAGCTTGTAGATCTGCTATTTTTCAATAGCTAAAGCATAACATGATGCTGACACCAACATGGGTGCCCGTTCAGAATGGGATAACAGGGCATACATGGTCAATGTTTCAGCCCACGATTCTGACGCTAACATAAGACACAGGCCTACACAGTAACTATTGACATGACATTGCCATTATCAACAGCACAGTAACTTGTTCAACCATTTGATAAGCCATCTTTCTGTAAGACAGTGTGGTTTCAAAGGAGCAGGTTCTCAGTCCCTCCGTACCGTGTAAGCCCATGAGCAGCACACATGGCTGCTGCACTATAACACATTCTGACCGGGCACCCATTTTGGTGTCAGCATCATGTCGTGCTTTAGCTATTTAAAAATAGCAGATCTACAAGCTCATATCGCGCCACCGAGTGGCGCGATACGAGCTTGTAGGTCTGCTATTTTTGAAAAATCGAAGAGCGACTGACATTTTTAGAATCTGATCTCAGGTCAGAATGGGTTCATCAGACCAGTGTGTGTCCGGCGGAAACCTCGTATGAATCTGATCTCAGGTCAGAATGGGATAATGACACCATTACACCAGTGGTCCGCCTTCCTGTCACCTTCTTCAACAGAGCGTTTAGAGCCATTGTGAAATAATGTGTCATGTGTTAAGACTGGTTGAATTAGGAAGAAAAATGAAAGGCCAGAATATTTTCTTATTCATGTGGACGCCTCCTTGGAACATTAATGCGTGTCATTGCTATACCTCTGCTGCACGGGGAAATGATTAATTTCCAACTACAGAAAACTGATTTATTCAGTTCTCTTATTGCAATTATCAAGTTAACATACCTAAACAATCCTTTTTTGCAAGGGATTTTGTAAAATTATATTCATGGAAACTGTTATATCTTTTGCTGCAGGATGTCCAATATAACAAAATATGTAAAGAAGTAGAAAAGGTGTTTCCAACCCACAGCAAAGTATTGCTGTATAAAGCGTGATTCATTCTACTAATTTGTGTTTTTGTGCCGATGTTGCTTGCCAAAAATAGGAGATCCATGAGCAGAAGTTGTGAGCTTGTAGATCGGCTATGTTCAACGTGTGACAGGGACGGGTCCCACAACCAATATAAATCAGGCATAATGATCTCAGCGTTGGATTTCAGGGCCTCAAACATATCCAGTAGGAAGGAGTCTTTGCTCACGTGGTTACCCTTCAGTTCTCTAATTGATCACCAGTGGGTGCATTTCGGACGGAAGCAGCCCACTGGCAATAGCGCAGGAGGAAAGCAGTGCTATAAGATAGCCTCTCCTATCAGATGGTTCTTTGAAGTGGAGCATTAGGAGACTGCAGACAAGCTCTTAGACTCTGCATGCGGGGAGCACCCGCAGCACCCCTCGCCTTCCTTCCTTCGCCCTGATCCCCGAGACCTGGCGGCATTCTACAAAGTCAACACTCGTGTCTGCAAAGGGGAAATGTCCCACTGTTTCTCTCCCACAAATGTGGGCAATCTCTGTCTCTCTGTGATTCTGTCTTAAGCTCTAAATGGAAACAGTGTTGTTTCTTTTCGTTCGCGCCGCCACCGAGCAGCCAAACAGCGTGTCAGGCCAGTTTCCTCTGGATAATTTCAGACATGAGAGGCCCGTTTGAGCCCCGTGTTGCCCCCTGCCCGCCCCCCCTCCTCTCGCCTGCTTGGCCTGGCCTTCATTAGGCCTACTTATTGGATGCACATGGGCACAGAGTGGACTGTGTGTTATCCCTCACGCGAAAGGTGCTGAGGAAATTGCTGAGTCTTCTGTCGTAAGACAAGTCACCGGAGGCGATTTCCTGGACTTGCTTCGCACGCGTGGCCCGGCGTCTGCCCCGATGGCGGGAGGAAAAATGAGGCTCAAAGTGAGCCGGGTCTAAGCCTTAGCAGGCCCTCCCATAGCGGTACAGTGGACCGGACACGGGACCCTGAGGGACCCTGAGGGACCCCTCACATGGCCCTGTGGGACGTTACCTTTGCTACCCATCACCTTGTATATTTCCTGTGGTCTCAATTCACTGAAATAATAATGCTCTCAGACATCTGAAATAAATTTGATGAAATAGTCTCAGTGGCTGATGTAAATGTAGTATTCTATGTGACTGCAACTATGGATTATTTATTTTCTTAGCAATTGATACATTTTAGATTTATTATTTATTGAGAATATATATATATATATATATATATATATATATTCTCAATAAATAATATATATATATATAATAAATCAATGCATCGACGACCTACAAACCATTTTTTATAAATCAATGAGTGATCAAGCCTTATTTTACACTTTTCCCTACAACTGACAGAAATAGTGAAAAAAAGCACGTGTGAGCTTGTCACTGCATTGTACTGAACAGTAGGCCTATACTTATTATTGCTTACATTAACATGGTATGAAACCATCCTCTGTGAAACTTTGAGGGAAATGAGTTGTACTTTTTTTGCCTGCCTGCCAGAGAGAACATACCTCAAGTTTTAAATTCAGTCATGGCCCGTGACACGCTACCTATCTGAAGAAACAAGACACATCTTGCTGTGATGAACATAATAAGACACAGACTTCCACATGCGTGCACATAAAATATTGTGTCTCCGTGCGCTCTTGTGCCCTGGGTGAAGATGAAAAGTTTTCTAGACTAGTAACCTCTCTTCCCCTGCCGGTAATCACCCCGGAGCCCTGTAATCCCCAGTGCATGCAGGTGCCGCGGGGGGAATATTACTGTTCATAATATTAATCTGCTCTCAAATTCCTTTTCTGTTACCAAGATGAGGGGTCCTTGCGCTCCATGTTCTTACGGGTATTAAGTGTGCTACAAGAGATTCATCGAGAGCTAGATTTTGACTCGTCGAGGGATCAAGCTGAGGTCGTATATCGCCGCTTTGAGGAACACCCCGCGAGCACGTTAAAAAGCACATCTCCATATTTTCATAAACAGGCTGACATAAAAGACGACGCAAACACAGCGGGGACCCAAATCCACACCCGGCAGCACCGCATGAACCGTGTCAGGCCGAGCCAGAGAGGAGGGTTAAAGACGATTTTTAAGGAGCTCGGCCCCGACTGTGATACCTGACTTAGGAGGCAGGTAAATACCCCTACACCGCTGCACAGGGCCGAGGACAGCTGCATGGTCTCCTCCTGTCAGCTGATCAAAGGCACGCCCCACCTCCTCCTCACATCCTAAAAACACTGGATCAGAAATTAAATCCATCTGCCAGATGTGGGTTTGAGCCCCCAACACACACACACACACACACACACACAGTCACACACACAGATTGACGACCTGGACGGGTTGGATTTTTGCTTCTTTTGAAGGACCTTGGTACATCGTCGGTGTACTTGACTTTTTGTTTAAAAACTAAATAAATTCAGTAAGACTAATGTTCACAATAATGTTCAACATGGCAATCTCCTTTCTGATCGTTTACTTAATAGTTTAGGTTTTTACACCATGGGCGAAGGCCAAGCCATACAGGTTTGTGTGTGCGTGTGCGTGTGCGTGTGCGTGTGCGTGTGCGTGTGCGTGTGTGTGTGTGTGTGTGTGTGTGTGTGTGTGTGTGTGTGTGAGAGCGCACGCCGTCGGGCGTCGGCAGTTGTGAGGCTGCATTAATAATTAGTTCTAAAAGCATTCTTTTTTACGGGGATCACTATTGATTTTAATAGTAGACGCATATATGTCTATGAGTAGAGTAGACCCGCATCCATGTAGGGCTACATTAAATGGCAGCGTAGGAGGTTCACACGCGCAAATATAACAGATGTACAAGTTATCGACACGGAATGGTATGTACGGTATGATACACGATGTAAGCTTGTAGATCTGTTTATTTTAAGCATGCACCGCCGCCACCACGCAAAGTTATGACGAAGCCTGCGATGCGAAGCAACAATTGTAGACAGTGAGTTCCCGCATGCACCCCCTCATGTTCTTTTTCCCTCCATCGTAAAATGACCTCTTTTCTTTTTTTCACTATTTGGTTCGCTTAACATGTCCACGTGTCCATTTGTTTACATTTTGGTAAGCTTTACAAAGTCCAGTGTAAACACCAAATGGACCAAAATCAAAATGCTAATTATTTGGTCCTTGATCCGGACCTTCTAAGCGAAGTTTGGGTGTGAAAACGGCCTAAATGTATGTTATTTTTTCACCACTGTCAACATGCCCACATACAGCCTGTCTGCATGTTGTGCAGGTTTGGCCACTGAATGCTGCAATAAACCTTTTTATGGTTTAATTCATACATTGCACGAATACTGTAGTTGCTTACAATCGAAAGAGTCACTTCACGGCTCCTCCAGCACATCATATTTTTGAGCTGTGCTCGCTGCCTAACATTTCAATGTGTGTTTGTCTGTCCATATCCAGCACGAGAATTGCCCATATATGAGCATTTGCATGTGCATATGGGACCAATCACTGAGTCTGTCAGTCATTCACCTGCCCATAAAGCACACTCTGCATTACCCGTTGATAACAGGGGGGCGGAGGGGTTGGTGGTGGGTTGAGCTCTCTGGTTGGTGTGTGTGTGTGTGTGTGTGTGTGTGTGTGTGGGAGAGAGAAAGAGAGAGTGTGAGAGAAGCTCACAAATCTGCAGGTTTAATGTCGAGGGCTAGGCAGAAAGTGTGTGTGTGTGTGTGTGTGTGTGTGTGTGTGTGTGTGTGTGTGTGTGTGTGTGCGTGTGTGCGTGTGTGCGTGTGTGCGTGTGTGTGCGTGCGCGCGCGTGCGTGCGTGCGTGCGGGTCTAGTGATCATGAACGTGCATGTTCCAGAGGTGTCGCTGCTGCCGCGTGAAGATTATTTTAGTTTTAGTTTCAATGCTTTTGAAACTCTATGTTCATTTATTTCCACTGCCAAATCATGCAGAGTTGCAGACTACTGCCACCTTCTGACATGGCTCTCATGCCTGACACACATCAGGACCATCAGCCAAACTGTCTGCGTGATGTGCAAACAGCAACTTTTAACATCTCTGATCCGACTTATCTCCCGGCCATTCTATAGTCAGGATTAAAGGTTTTATGACATTTATTTTTATTTTTATTTTTTATTTTAGGTTTTATGACCTCAATTACACCCAAAAACCCTGAACTTTGAACATTCAGTGGATTTTCTGTGTCTGAAGTTTTCTTTGGGGTTTTTGGGCCTTTTGAGCTACAATGAAAACAGGCAACACAGTGAAACAGTGACATCTGCTGGCAAATCCCATTGACATATATGGGATTTGCAGTAAGTGATGTCACTTACTGCCGGCAAATCAGAGCACCTGTTTGAGCCAGAAAACCCCAGATCACAGAAAATCTACTGAATGTTAAAAGTTCATGTTTTTTGGGTGCAATTGAGATTAGAAAACCTAAGTAAAAAATAAGAACAATTCCAAAACCTTTTTTTTAATGTCACAATCCCTTTAAGGACAGCCCAGTTTGGCGTGCATGGGGCCTTCAGTCTGATGCTGCTGACCGACAGTGATCCTCCAGTGTCTTCATATAACGTCAGAGCGGCCAATGAATGCATCAGGCTAGTGTGTCGTAGGCTAATCGTTCCGGATCAGGAAGCCAAAGCGCTTGGAACAGTCCTCTCTCCCCTGTCCTTAACTGGCTCCCTGCGTTGATTAGATCTGGTTTTGTTTTCCATCCCCTAATGGCGTGTGCGTTTAGGCGTGAGATGTCTGGGTGTGAGTAGAACTGGATGCGCTCCGACGTGGGACTGCGAGTCTTTATGCAATCAGGAAGCACGCAGACAGAGGTGCCAGTGGTGTGTGAAATCTTCCGGCAGGATTGACAGCAAGCTGATGGATATCTGTAAGAAAAGATAATGCCTCGTGCTTGTGAAAAGGATAGGGGGAGCGCATTATTCTTTGAGCATTACACAAAATCCAATCCCCACTCCCTGCCCCACCCAGATACCCTATACATATTGTTGCTGTCGGGCAGAAACCTTGTATCGCCTTTTTTCAACTTAATGTCCTACTTTGTCCGACAACACAGGTATGCAAAAGTAACAAAAATAGCCAATGTAGATTTTTGCTGAGAATTTTGAAAGTGGAAGTGGTTAATTCTGTGGGTTTTATGTCTATTGAACCAATGAAAAAGTATTGACCAGAGCTTGTAGCTATACTTTCCTGAAATGCAACAGTTTTGTGGACATACAAGGTTTCCACCCAACAGCAACGGCATGATGAAACAGAAACCCTTTCTGAAGTGAAGCTGAAGGTAAACTGTAGACCGAGGCCTCTGTTGGCACACTCGGATTGTTTTGATGTCTAGGAAATGCACAGTCAATTATAAAGCCAGCGCTGCATGTAGAAGCTGTTTGTTCAGTTTCCCGGAGCAGAACAGCCGCACTGAGAACGCGTAATGGAAAGTCGTTCTGTTGAGACAGCGGCGTCGAGCATTTACATGCCGGTGTGTTTAGGTCCCGCCTCCACGGTGTTAAAAAAAAACCCACCGAGGGCACCGGGTGAAAATCTGAATTATTTCCACATTACGTGTCTCTGTGCCAGATCTTTGCGGAGAGGAACAAAGAAAGATGGAAGAATCTGTAATGCGCGGTTATTGATCTGGTTGTGAGCCAGTGTCTATCCCAGTCTGACCGGGCACCCATTTTGGTGTCAGCATCATGTTATGCTTTAGCTATTTAAAAATAGCAGATCTACAAGCTCATATCGCGCCACCGAGTGGCGCGATACGAGCTTGTAGGTCTGCTATTTTTTGAAAAATCGAAGAACGACTGACATTTTTTTAATCTGATCTCAGGTCAGAATGGGTTCATCAGACCAGTGTGTGTCCGGCGGAAACCTCGTTTGAATCTGATCTCAGGTCAGAATGGGCTATACATGGGTCTCCTGTAAGTGGGGTGGCGCGGTGTGACCCCAAGCTTCCCTCTACAGGCATATTAGTCACCATTAGCTGCTCTGGGGTCACCTTGCAATGAGCTGCCCGTCCCCGTGGAGGTGACTTAGCCGGAGTGCCACTTTGCATACGGGCCACACCGGCATCTTAACCTTGACCGACGGAAATCTATTCTCCGATAGTTAGTGAAGATTTCCGAGGGGGCCCTGGGCTAAAAGACCTCTGGGGTTTGGCTATCCGACCACCCCCTCTCTGCATACCTCTCCGGCTGCCCCGTTAGCCTATCAGTATAAATACAGACCACCAGCCATGCACTGAATGCATAATTATTCCATTTCCAAGATAAATCTGGTGTATAGTGTCATATCAATCATCGCTGTCACCTCTTACATGGAGAGTAGGGCACTAAATGAAAGCCTTTTTTTGCTCATATGCACTTCTATATAGTCATCAATTTTAAGCGGTCTAGTCATTGTTTGGCTTGACAGACGTGCACTAGTAATGAACGATCAGGCAATGCCCCTCAAACAAAACAAAAAAAAAAGTCTGCCTAAGCATACACAGTCATGGAGGAGGGCGAGGGGCGGTCATTCCTGAACACAAGCAGCATTCAGATTCAGTGTGTGAAATACATCTCTCAAAAAGCCCTTCTTGCTATCCCGTGGACATTGCCAACATTTTTGTTTAGCGATTAATATCTGCGATGGCTCAAGAGAAACGCTGAAATGCTAATGTTAACAAAGGGTTCAGGCGATATTGTTGCAGGCTTACAGCTTGCACATTATAATGCAACAACTGTGGTTCAGTCCTTAAATGGTGCCCGTAGAGCAGCTCGAAGCCCTTTCCCCATCTTGTTTCATGGTAATGATCATTGCTTGTCCACTCAGGATGGGAAAGGCAAAAGAGATTGAAATTCTGTGATATTCCAGTGAACATTGGATTAGGTTGGTTAGTCTTACTATAAAGCTGAAAAAGGGGGTTTTGGGACGAATAGTAAAGCAGGGTTCTGATGTGCATATAGTACAAATTAATATTCAGGAAATATTGGGGTCCATTTTGAAGGGCTTGATATATGACGGATACCGATCCATTGGTTTCATATTACTACGCGATGGATGGTTTTGGAGATGTTCCATAGCATGCTATTCATTTGTTGGAAATAAAATAATTGCTATCCTCCATCTATAATGATGCTGTCAAATGCTATTATGAAGCAATGCAGGTGGTGGAATGAGCTTTGAAGATACACCTTAGCCGTATAGTACAGTTCCTGTCTGTCGGGGGAAAAGATGGGACTCTTTTGCATTGTTTGATTTTCCAAAAAGATGGTATTCAGTTGAAATGTTGAATCCTTTTACCCCATTTAATTAAATAATGCTTGAAAACATCCGCCATGTGCAGCTGTGTCATTTTGCAGCTGATATTAGAAATCCGACTCTCTTTTGTTGGCCCGATATTACTTGTTTGACAGAAGCTGTGGCAACGTTAACGATTTCTCCCACGGTGTCGTCTTAGCGATGTATGTGCCACGCATCGGGGTTATTAGTGTACAATAACCCATTCTGACCTGAGATCAGATTCATATGAGGTTTCCACAGGGACACACACTGGTCTGATTAACCCATTCTGACCTGAGATCAGATTCTAAAAATGTCAGTCGCTCTTCGATTTTTCAAAAATAGCAGACCTACAAGCTCATAGCGCGCCACTCGGTGGCGCGATATGAGCTTGTAGATCTGCTATTTTTCAATAGCTAAAGCATAACATGATGCCAACACCAAAATGGGTGCCCGGTCGGAATGTGATAATATTGGCTATAGCCTTCCATAGTCTCACAATGGGTAGCTCAGATGTTGTTATGGGCAACCCCGGGATGAAAATGCTAAGATATGTCATGTGTTACATGCATGACTGCACCCTGATGCATTTACAGTAATTGATTCTTTTCAATGATTTCTCCAAAGCGCGGCCGGGGCCCCTGCCTTGCAGCGCGGCGGCCTCTACCTTGCATGTTTAAGCGTCACGCATGGCTTGATTTCCACAGATATGGAGCTTCCCCCGTCGTAATTCAATCTGGACTTTCTGCACCTCCAGAGGTGATTGACTCCCTCGGACATGAGCACCGCTGGGCCAACACTATAACCCCTATGGCTAACAAATCCTGTGGACACTACTCTCCTTCACCTGCTGATCTCAGTGTGAAGAGCATGCACGCACGCACACACGCACGTACACACACACACACACACACACACACACACACACACACACACACACACACACACACACACACACACAGACACACACACACACACACACACACACACACAATCACTTTTCATTTCCATTTGCTTAATAGCACAATTTAACATAATTTAAGTCAGTTGAGTATTTATTTTCATGTCATTGTTTGGGCGTTCCTTTGGTTTGGAGTGGCATCGAAGGCCGTAATCCCATTATGATGAATGGCAATGTTTTCAAGAGCTTTTTTATGACATTATTATTATACTCCACCCTGATCTGTGTACATCTGTTCACACTCTGGCATTGTTATTATCCTACACCCTGATCTGTGTACATCTGTTCACACTCTGGCATTGTTATTATCCTACACCCTGATCTGTGTACATCTGTTCACACTCTGGCATTGTTATTATCCTACACCCTGATCTGTGTACATCTGTTCACACTCTGGCATTGTTATTATACTCCACCCTGATCTGTGTACATCTGTTCACACTCTGGCATTGTTATTATCCTACACCCTGATCTGTGTACATCTGTTCACACTCTGGCATTGTTATTATACTCCACCCTGATCTGTGTACATCTGTTCACACTCTGGCATTGTTATTATCCTACACCCTGATCTGTGTACATCTGTTCACACTCTGGCATTGTTATTATCCTACACCCTGATCTGTGTACATCTGTTCACACTCTGGCATTGTTATTATCCTACACCCTGATCTGTGTACATCTGTTCACACTCTGGCATTGTTATTATCCTACACCCTGATCTGTGTACATCTGTTCACACTCTGGCATTGTTATTATCCTACACCCTGATCTGTGTACATCTGTTCACACTCTGGCATTGTTGCCAAGCAGTATTTCATATGCCAGTGCTGTGGAGATTGTAGATCTGCTATTTCAGAAAAAGCTTTTGAAAATCATCTTTGCCTATACAGTATATACATGCCTATTATGACTAAACTAGGGACACCATGCTGAAAGTGGTTCACGAGGGAGGATAATGAATCAGCAGTGCAATTAGTGAATCTATCACAGACTATATTGCATAAATAAATAATACAGTTCAGAGATCCATTCTGCATTCATGTGCATAATTGAATGTGACCAAGTTATACATTTTAAAAGATCACGGATGAGTTTTAATTCAATTATTCTGCATGTGTGGTTTTAGCTGTCAAAACCACCTCACCTATACAGTACACACCCTTATTATTATTATTATTATTTTTTTCAAAAGCATTCTTTAACCCATTCTGACCGGGCACCCATTTTGGTGTCAGCATCATGTTATGCTTTAGCTATTGAAAAATAGCAGATCTACAAGCTCATATCGCGCCACCGAGTGGCGCGATACGAGCTTGTAGGTCTGCTATTTTTGAAAAATCGAAGAACGACTGACATTTTTAGAATCTGATCTCAGGTCAGAATGGGTTCATCAGACCAGTGTGTGTCCGGCGGAAACCTCGTATGAATCTGATCTCAGGTCAGAATGGGTTAAAAAAAAATTGACGCACATCGCAGGCCACCCAGTGAAATAATGTGCACAGAGTAAAAAAATAAATTAAAAAAAATAACGAAAGAAAGAAAGGAAAAGGAATGCATCAAATGCATCTCCATCTCGACTGTACACGGCCGTTCTGTGTGGTATTGTGCTGGTAAACAACAGAGAAGTTATTTTAGAAATGAAGCAATTAAGCGGATCCAAAATGAACACAAGCCCCTTGTAAACCAGCACATGGCGATGTCATTTGCATGCCTTTGAATAGCTAATCTCTGAGGGGAGTTCCTTCAGATGGAATTCTCAATGCCATGCGCTCTTTGTTTTAAACACGCCAAACAAACAAACAAAAGCGTCCTGGGTACCAGAGTGATTTCTCCTCCAACCCCCCCCCCCCTCACCCCCCACTCCCCCCTATGCCCGACCCGACCCCCCCCCCCCACACACACACACACACAACCCATCGGGATGCATTCCTGCTCACGCTGTCTCTGCCCAGCCCCTCCCCGTCGCTGCTGCCAGATGACCTGCAGCAGAACGACAGTGACCGCACAGGACCGCACTCACCACTGGACCAAGGACCCCAAAAGAGGAGAGGTTGAGGTGCGGTTGGGGGGGGGGGCTCTCTGTTATCCCATTTAGGCCTGACGTCGAAATAATTAAAAAAAAAGTCTTCTGAAAGAATATATGTTCAAAGATTTGTGCCGCATTTTCACGATTTTTCAAAAATAGCAGACCTACAAGCTCGTAGCGCGCCACTCGGTGGCGCGCTATGAGCTTGTAGATCTGCTATTTTTCAATAGTTAAAACACCAAAAGGGGTTCCCGTACAGAATGGGTTATGAGATGAACACACAGAAGAGTGAGGGAAGAAGAAGAAAAAAAATAATCAAAGAGAAAATGGCGCCTCAAGTTGAGCCACGGCGGATCTTTTCTTTGGTCTTAATTAGAAACGCCATCCATCACCGTCGCGGTGTTTCCATTCATCCGGCTGATTGGGGACATGACAAATGAATGTGGGAACGAACAGGGTGTCAGGCCCGGAGAGGGAGATGGATGTCCTCACTGCTGGTCGGACTGACTGGGGAGAAGTACAGTTAGCGCTGGCCGCTGGCCAACGTCCGTCCCCCCGTCCCCCCCCGACCCCCCTCTCCCCCCCAGAGTCCCCCAGCCTCGCCCATCATCTCGTCACGGATCAAAAACCTCCGGGGCCTTCACCCCATCACCACCAAACGCACCCCCCCCCCCCCCCCCCCACACACACACACACACACTTAACCCATTCTGACCTGAGATCAGATTCTATAAACGTCTTCTACATCCTGACAGTTTTCTGATAAAGCCGCATGTTTCTATGTCAGTCGTTCTTCGATTTTTCAAAAATAGCAGACCTACAAGCTCGTATCGCGCCACTCGGTGGCGCGATATGAGCTTGTAGATCTGCTATTTTTTAAATAGCTAAAGCATAACATGATGCCAACACCAAAATGGGTGCCCGTTCAGAATGGGTTAAATTAGTAAATGAACACCTTGTCGGGGGCATGCTTTCCCTCCTCCTCATCCTACACCTCTGCCCTGCCTGATTTCAGCCTGATTTGTGGGCTATACTTCGTCATAATATGATGGTGTCCCGCCACGGGGGAAATAGCTGATTTACAACAACGACACGATGTGAGCTTGTAGATTGGCTATTTTCGGCACGGGACAGTTGTCAAACCACATTGCATGCATACTGTACATCTGGCATTACGGCCATGACCTACACAGTCCTACACTAAACGAGTATTAATCTAGAAATTTGAGCGCCAGAATATCTGCTGCTGCATGAGATTGAGCTATAATGGAAAGACTGTTTGGGAAAGCGAGATATTTTCCTTTGAGCTTGATGCAGTACCTCTTGTCAACCAGTAGTGGTCCAACCAGAGCAGGGAGACCACCAGCAGATGCACTAGTGATATTGTGAGTTATTAACAGAAAGTTATGAATTGCAGCATTAAATTCGGCTTTGGCACGTGTGTGGCGTGCAGAAAGCCTTCTCTTTTTTAATACTTTTTTTTTTCTTCCTTTTTTACAACTTCTGTGGCGTGAACATCCTAAAAGATGTAGCACAGATGTAGCATGGATGTGAAGTGATGTACTTGCTGTTGTCTGGGTGGTAATTATAAAACAGACATATTGAACATTAGCCAAGCATTTAAAGTGAATAGATTAAAAGACAGTTTAGCACAATGCACAGTTTTATTCAGCCCTGCTGTGTTCTCGGTGGGAGCTTGAGGGGCCGACGCGCCCATTGATGCGTAAATCAGCGAGAACAGCGGAAGGGTGCTGTTGAGTTCACACAGAATTAGACACCATTAGATGAGTATTTGATTGACACACTCTAAGCGCCCCTTCTTCTTCAGACTTTATTAGCAGACTCACTTTCATCCCATTATGAGGCAGACAATTGTCATTCTGGAAATGAAGAAAAATAATAATGTTATAAAGATTAATGCCCCCCCCCCCTGAACCACACTCGCCCCCAATCCGCCCACTGTTGCATAGACCCGTACGGCTCTCATAAAAATCTGAATTCGTTTTTCAATTATTGGAGCGCGGGCGGCTCTCGTCTCCCTGGCTAAACAAAGACTTTGCGGCAGATCCATTGAGATGAAAGTTAGATTATGCATTAGTGCAGTATCCAATTTAATAACTCAAGATTTCCTCCCTCATTGTTTTTTCTGTTTTCATTGTGTTCTTGTTAACCCATTCTGAACGGGCACCCATTTTGGTGTTAGCATCATGTTATGCTTTAGCTATTGAAAAATAGCAGATCTACAAGCTCATATCGCGCCACCGAGTGGCGCGATATGAGCTTGTAGGTCTGCTATTTTTTGAAAAATCGAAGAACGACTGACATTTTTTTAGAATCTGATCTCAGGTCAGAATGGGTTGATCAGACCAGTGTGTGTCCAGTGGGAAACCTCGTATGAATCTGATCTCAGGTCAGAATGGGTTAAACGACTGAACCTGGCCGGATGGCGGGCGGGCGGGCAGGCCAGCGGGCGTGGACGGGAATTCTGCCGTCCTTTTCCGCTAACAAAGACGTACACAGAGCTCAGTGCAGCGGCCCAGGCTGAATAAGCAGGAATAAATAGAGGCACTCTTCAATGGCTGTGTGACAAAGAAAGGGAAGGAAAAATTGGCTTCATAGTTCATCCGACTCAGAGAAGCAGAATAAATGTGATTAACCCATTCTGACCTGAGATCAGATTCATAACGAGGTTTCCACTGGACACACACTGGTCTGATGAACCCATTCTGACCTGAGATCAGATTCTAAAAAATGTCGTCGTTCTTCGATTTTTCAAAAAATAGCAGACCTACAAGCTCGTATCGCGCCACTCGGTGGCGCGATATGAGCTTGTAAGATCTGCTATTTTTCAATAGGTAAAGCACGACATGATGCTAACACCAAAATGGGTTCCCGTTCAGAATGGGTTAAATTAATTACAGAGCAAACGACTATCAGTCTCAGCTCAAAATGGCATTTAATGTATTCACGATCTGTGTCAGTCTGTCGGTTTAACTTTGATTAATCATATTTCATCTCTGATCCAGCTGTTATTGTTCTCTTGCGCTGTGTTGCTTTTATTTCACAGATTGAATTAACAAATAGTTTTACATGCAAATCAGACAGTTCTGCATTAGTCGTTTCTTAATTCCTTCTTTGGGGGGAGAGGATTTGTTAATAAGTAGTAATGTTTTAACAATTGGTGAAGCATTTTTTTAATTAAAGATTAGTTTCTTTAATTATATCACAGAAACTCTTGGCAGGGAAAACTTGAAAATCCCAAAAGAGTTTCTGGGCCCAAACTGAATGTAATTGTGTAAAATCACTATATTTTACATATAGAATTGTGCAAAAGGTTGTTCACTATAACAACCTTTTGCACAATTCTGAGATCTCACGGCACCACTTCACTTCTTCATCTTTTTCTTAAACACCTGTGACAACGGTGTCATTTCAAATTTGAAGAATTAAGGTGATTGAGCTCCATAAACAAAACTGCAGAGGAAAGTCGCAGCTTCACTGTCACATCCAGACGCTTTAGTCTCCAAAACAAAGAGAGTGGAAAAGGGGATATTGGAACAAAAGCTCAACCTGAATGATTTATCTTCTCTCAGCGCTTTGAAGAGTGGAGAGATGACGTCTCCCAGCTGCCTCTTGTTTGAGCATCCCGGGCAGAGCACCTGGGGAGGGCCGCGCTGCGCAACACGGTGAGGTGAGGATGTGAAGCATTCATCCCTGTGTGCAGAGAGACAAGCAGCCACCAGGAGGGAAAGGGGAGTACAGTGGCTTTGGCCTCAGGCTACCTTGTGCCTGCATGGCTCCCCGTGCTTCTACGACATTGTCTTGAAAAACACACAGATGTATTTTGTTGTAGAAGAACACGGATAAATGAACAGTAATGTCAGGTCATGGCAATTAAAACAAGGGGCCCCCTTATGCGTGCCGTTGATTCAGCCCAAGGTCCCTGGGCGACTGTGGGCTTTTGAAATGTCCACGATGTGCCCCACATTAAAGCAGAGTGCACATGCTAAATAAGATCATTTCATATAAATCTGCCATCTATTCCTCCCTCTGGAACTGAACCTGGCTGTTATTGAACTCCTGGGTACCATCCTCGGTGGTCTTGAAGATGTTTAAGCTTCTTTTTCTTTCTTTTTCTTTGTTATTTTTTGTTAATTTCAGTGAAGAATCAGTTTTTCCCCTTATTCTTACTAGAGGGGCAGGAATGTGAAGACATCTGTTATGTTATTAATTTCACATAAATCTTAAGCTCCTCAATGCTTGAAATGAGGCTTCATTCAAGCTGAATTAATGAAACATGATTGTAAGTCCCTCACGTGGACGAGGCTGTCATACAATATTGAGTTGCTTATAATCACTGTGTAATCTCTGTGTTTGCCAAGGGAGGGTGGTGAGAACCCCCACCCTCACCACCAACCAACCCACCCACTAAAACAATGTCTTGAGGAGATCAGATTCCTTCTCTGGCAGATTAAGAGTCTAAGGTTGTGCAGTTAGCCAGGAACATGACCAAGGATGCAGCCCAGTTAGCCAGGAACATGACCAAGGATGCAGCCCAGTTAGCCAGGAACATGACCAAGGATGCAGCCCAGTTAGCCAGGAACATGACCAAGGATGGAGCCCAGTTAGCCAGGAACATGACCAAGATGCAGCCCAGTTAGCCAGGAACATGACCAAGGATGGAGCCCAGTTAGCCAGGAACATGACCAAGGATGCAGCCCAGTTAGCCAGGAACATGACCAAGGATGCAGCCCAGTTAGCCAGGAACATGACCAAGGATGCAGCCCAGTTAGCCAGGAACATGACCAAGATGCAGCCCAGTTAGCCAGGAACATGACCAAGGATGCAGCCCAGTTAGCCAGGAACATGACCAAGATGTAGCCCAGTTAGCCAGGAACATGACCAAGGATGCAGCCCAGTTAGCCAGGAACATGACCAAGTCTATTGGATCACACGTGCAGACCAGGCCAGTGCTGCAATGTATGCTTGTTGAAAAGATAGCAGTGTGATCAAGTGGCTTGGTGATATACTAACTATATATAAACAAATACACTAAATGTGATCAACTTAAATGTAGGTGGCTGTTGCATATTATTAGAAATTGTACTGTCAAATTCCAGTCAGATATGAACTTCAATTAACATGGGTACTTGCACGCAAAACATTCATTTGTGTGTGTGTGTGTGTGTGTGTGTGTGTGTGTGTGTGTGTGTGTGTGTGTGTGTGTGTGTGTGTGTGTGTGTACAGTACATGACCTCATCATGGTCATGTAAGTGTAAATATGTGCCGTGTTCCCTCTGGCCTGTGTAGTGACAGAGCGCTGAGTGGCGGTCCGGCAGGTCTCAGGTGTTTGTCTGTGCTTAATGTCAAGTGGTCGGGACAGCGGTGTGATGGAGCGGGCACTCTATCACACAGACAGCCTCTGTCGTCAGGGGTCACTAGTCACGCCGTGCCGGGCAAGCAGGCTCGCACCAGGCCCCTCTTGTCACATCATTGTACCGCTCTTCACCGGGCCGACACCGCTGCGACGGTGTCATCGGCTTACTTGGCGAGGCCCGTCACACACACCTGCCCCGCGATTGAGTGAGCACTCCGCTCCAAGATGGAATCGTTTTGTGAATCATCTCGCTGTGCCAAAGCGGCACGCGTCTTTTCAGGCCGCGGTAATTCCCAGCGACGTATATAATGTGCCTTATCAGTGTACATCAGTCAGGGGAACGTCAGACCTTTATCTATCATCTCCATCCGGGCTCCTCGGCTCCAACACAGCCTAATTATTCTCCATGCAAAGCAACGCAAGAGATGCGGATGACACACAAACACACTGGAAGTGGGGATAGACCTCATCGTTGTTTGGCTGCGCCCACGACTTCATTATAACTCGCAGGGAGCCTGGCTGCCTTTGTTTCCCCCCCCCCCCTCCCTGTATTGCGGCATTGTTCCTCAGAAGTGAGCAGGAGTACAAAATAATCGAGTGCAAACACTTCCTCTGGTGTAGCGAGCCCCTTCCCCTAGGGCTTTATATAGCCTACTTTACTTTTCAAACTGACAGAAATGGGTTGTCTCCAATCCTGCCACCGCATCGCTTCATTAAAGAAAGTAGCCTGCTTTAAGACAAACAAATGCACGCCCGCCCGCCCAGCCCCCCCCCCCCCCTCACCTCCTCCACAACCACATCATGCACGCTTGCCACCCCACCCATCCAGAATGTGTCACGTCGCAATCTGTAATCTTTGGACTCGGGGGGGTTAATTGCTTGCCACGGCATCAAAGGGTTCGAGTTTTGATGTGCATTTTTGGAGGGCTGTCTTTAGCCAAGCCAGGGGGAGTGAGAAGGGTGGGGTGTGTGTGTGTGTGTGTGTGTGTGTGTGTGTGTGTGTGTGTGTGTGTGTGTGTGTGTGTGTGTGTGTGTGTGTGTGTGTGTGTGTGTGTGTGTGTGTGTGTGTGTGTGTGTGTGTGTGTGTGTGTGTGTGTGTGTGTGTGTGTGTGTGTGTGTGTGTGTGGGCGGGGGTGGACGGTGGTTGGAGAAGGAAGATGGAGGGAGGTAAGGGGTGGGGTAGGGCACAGGCGTCTGCTCAGGTAATCCTGCCTCTCAAAGGCATTATTGAATTTTCTCGTGTTTTCTTCTTTGTCAAGAAGGGCGTGCATGTGTGCATGTGTGCGTGCGTGCGTGTGTGCGTGCGTGCGTGTGTGTTTGCGTCTGAAGGGGGGGGGGGGGGGGGGGGGTTTGGCTGGGATGGAGGGTTAAACAGACTGAGCCTGACTTCTAAAGGGGTCTGCAGCGGCTGCTTGATTCTCATTCACCCCCCCCCCCCCCCCCCAGCTTTGAAGTGAGTGAAAATCCAAGCTCTCTCTTTCTCTCCATGTCTGTCTGTCTCTGTCTGTCTGTCTGTCTGTCTGTCTGTCTGTCTGTCTGTCTGTCTGTCTGTCTGTCTGTCTGTCTGTCTGTCTGTCTGTCTGTCTGTCTGTCTGTCTGTCTGTCTGTCTGTCTGTCTGTCTGTCTGTCTCTGTCTGTCTGTCTGTCTGTCTGTCTGTCTCTGTCTGTCTGTCTCTGTCTGTCTCTGTCTGTCTCTGTCTGTCTGTCTCTGTCTGTCTCTGTCTGTCTGTCTGTCTGTCTGTCTCTGTCTGTCTGTCTGTCTGTCTGTCTGTCTGTCTGTCTGTCTGTCTGTCTGTCTGTCTGTCTGTCTGTCTGTCTGTCTGTCTGTCTGTCTGTCTGTCTGTCTGTCTGTCTGTCTGTCTGTCTGTCTGTCTGTCTGTCTGTCTGTCTGTCTGTCTGTCTGTCTGTCTGTCTGTCTGTCTGTCTGTCTGTCTGTCTGTCTGTCTGTCTGTCTGTCTGTCTGTCTGTCTGTCTGTCTGTCTGTCTGTCTGTCCCCACATTTGCCCGGACAGAAAAATGTGTGGACGTTCGTACACGTCTCTCTGCTGCCCTACTTTGAAGTTTCCACAGACCCCCCCCCCCCCCTCTCTCTCTCTCTCTCTCTTTCGTGACCTACAGAGAAATCAGAAGATGTGTCATTTGACTAGATTAAGGTTAATCATTTGGGGTACAGAGTACAGGTATAAGAGCGGAGCCTTTTGTTCAGACAGATCATGAAAAAACCTCACCAGAATCGCCACCGTTTAACACTGTTTATGCAGCTCTGCGGAAAATAGTCGATTGTGACAAAGGCTGTGATCTATAACGGACCACTTTGATCCGCTGAGAGTGAAATGGGAACCACACAGTCCAATAGGGCAGTCCTTGACTAAAGAATCACACAGTCCAATAGGGCAGTCCTTGACTAAAGAATCACACAGTCCAATAGGGCAGTCCTTGACTAAAGAATCACACAGTCCAATAGGGCAGTCCTTGAGTAAAGAATCACACAGTCCAATAGGGCAGTCCTTGACTAAAGAATCACACAGTCCAATAGGGCAGTCCTTGACTAAAGAATCACACAGTCCAACAGGGCAGTCCTTGACTAAAGAAATTAGTTGTTCTAATGCAGTGGTTCTCAAACTTTTTTATTTAAGGACCCTCAGTTTAAGGACCCTCAGTTTAATACAGTATGCATAAGAACCCCAATTTAATACCATTCACAATGTCTGGGACACCCTATGAAATTCTAACTGAGAGTGTACAAATGGAACAAAATGGACGCTCACGGGTCCACTTGGTTCCAGTTGTAAACTCCCAGAGTTACAGATCAGTAACTCCTCAAGGACCCTCGGCGGTCACTGGACCCCAGTTTTAGAAGCACTGACAAATCTGTAGAATTGTGTTTGCAGCATACAATCAGATCAGCAGAGACCAGCCTTTTCAGGCATGGTTTGGTTGAGAACTGAACATTCTAATGTTGAGGCTACTGGCACTTGGCCAAGTTGGCCTTTATCCCATTCTGACCTGAGATCAGATTCATACAAGGTTTCCGCCGGACACACACTGGTCTGATGAACCCATTCTGACCTGAGATCAGATTCTAAAAATGTCAGTCGCTCTTCGATTTTTCAAAAATAGCAGACCTACAAGCTCGTATTGCGCCACTCGGTGGCGCGATATGAGCTTGTAGATCTGCTATTTTTCAATAGCTAAAGCATAACATGATGCCGACACCAAAATGGGTGCCCGGTCAGAATTGGTTAAGTAATGAACCTAGAGTTTCTGGGAGATCTGCTTATCAGTCAGCATAGGAAGAACATTCATAAGAATGACAACAAATCAACAAATGAGTGTCTTAAGACCAGAGTGACCAATTAATCGATCAGTCAACTATGAGAGGACAGGGCTTAATCAGACTTGTGTCTTTCACTCCCACACAAAGATGAACACGCCATTCGCTCTTCACATAGACACATACATAGACACATCTAGGCGTAGATGTGTAAATACAAATTAGTTGACACTTAATGTATGTATAGCGCCTTTTTCCAAAGTGCTTTACAAAATGTATTTCACATTCCACATTATGCACGCCAACGGCACCAACCATGCTCATCAGGAACAGTTAGGGGATAGCCGCTCTTCCTCCTGACTGAGACACTTAAGGTGTGTGAAATCTGATTTGCAGCAGGGCATCCTTTTTCTTTTAATCTAGCCTATATTGCTACGTTGAAGCCCTTTTGTAAGCGCCCTACTTCGTTAAAGTGCACTTAGTTTCTGAATAAAGTTGACTTCAAGTGGACGCCCTCTCCTTCAGCATGCATAGCCTGTCCTTCTCCCGGAGGAGAAAGGTCCTTGGGCAGACATGGCAGGAGAGGCATATTATCCACACAATGCGCGCAAGCTGCTTACCCCATTGTAATCTGACCTGATTGGGAGGGTTTGATTAAAAGGGAAGGGGGCCACGCGCCTCCTAAGCCCCGCTGAGCAGCGCGCCGTGACCCCGTCTAACCCCCCCACCTGCCACGCTGCCCCCACCCCCGACCTCTTCTCTTCTCTCCTCTTCATGTCAAGGTAGCTCAGCGCCAGACGTTCAGAGTTCAGGTGTCTAATCCCCCAAGCTTGTCTTATGTCCCCTTTCTCCGCTTATCCTCATCAGTTGGACTTTCTCTCGCCCCCCCCCCCCCCCCATGCACAAAACAGATTGGGCAGATGACTGCTATGAAAGTTAAATGGACCCCACACCCCTCCATACCTACGCATGAGGCCGGGAAAAAATACTCAGTAATAATAGGGTCGCATAAGACACTATGGGCAGGGTCAGATAGAATAATGCCTGCAGGGCACTTCAGGGGAGACTGTATAACCATATGAAATGCTGCTGGAGCACTCAACTTTTATTTATTGTATTGCAGCGGTGACTGACGATTCGACGTGCACAGTCAAACGGCGGCGGGCATGGGTGTTTGAGACACACCGATAAAGGCCTATTCATTCATACTCCAGGTCACTCATCTACTCTCTCTGTGTTTACTGTCTCTAACTGTACCTATCAAATTATGCCTCAAAAATTCCCCCAGAACACACTTTGTATTTTGTTTTGTATGTACCGTATGTGTGTGTGTGTGTGTGTGTGTGTGTGTGTGTGTGTGTGTGTGTGTGTGTGTGTGTGTGTGTGTGTGTGTGTGTGTGTGTGTGTGTGTGTGTTTGTTTGAAGGAGCATGTTTCAGTAAAGTCTCTCCCTGTTTTACATCTGACTACAATCAGAGAGATTATCAGGCGGCGGAACTTAGACTGTGTGCACAACTGCACATGCATTATTGTGTGTTTGTTTGATGGTAATACTGTATGAGTGAGTGTGTGTGTGTGTGTGTGTGTGGGGGGGGGGGTTAACAGAGATGGGTCAGGATTCAGTCAACTTTCCATAAATCTCAGAAAGTTGCCCATTTGTGAGTTGAGGCGGTGTGTGTGTGTGTGTGTGTGCGTGTGCGTGTGTGTGTGCGCGTGTGCTTGCGTGTGCGTGTGTATGCATGCGTGCGTGTGTTGCATATACATAGTACATGTGCGTGTTGACTGTTGAGTAAGTATGTGTGTTGGGGGTGGGGGGGCTCCGGGGGCTGCCGTCAGGCCCAGATCAGATGTTATCAGGCCAGGAGAGAAGGAGCCCGCCCCGGCTCTCTCATGTCTGCCGGCTGCCGGGCCGCTGGGCAGCTCTGGTTCAAGTGTCACAGGGAGAAGAGAAGAAAGATTAATGGCCCCTAAGAAAACGGAGGCCTGCTCCCGGTTGTCACGGCCCCTGCCTATCAGCAAGGCGTCCTCCAACTGACGGCCAGACCACATGGGACAGGTAGGGGTGATTTCTTAAGGCCTCTCTGCTGATTGGTTTGGCGTGGCCCGTGGACAGGGTCACCAAGTGATGGAGTGGCGAGGAGACAGCGGGCCGGCTTTTAGAGACGGATTCCCCCTTTGGAACAGCTCGCCCATTCATGGCCCCACGTCTCTGGGCGCGGGCCTCCGGAGGCCCGCGCCAGATGAAAAGGTCCTAATAGGTTGTCAGTGAGCCTCTGCCGCTCGGTGGCCCTTATCTAACGAGGATGTGCGGTTCAGTTGGGTTCCAATAGAGAAGTCCAAAGCAATCCACCTTTCCTGTTCCGTCCGCCGTGTAAAGTCCTCCTAACAGTGCTCACACTGTCCGCGCCGAGGCCCATTTTCTCGTATACACGCAAATATTGCATCCGGTCTAAATGGGTTAAATACGAGAGGAAGTGCTGCACATGAGGAAGGTATCCCGTGAAAGAGGAACATGATGCCGATGCAGTTCTGTTTTCTCTGCCTGAGACATTGTACTTAACCCATCGCCACGTTCACAAGGCTTGTTGTATTATTTATACTGAGACTTGAGTTTACAGCCCCTGAAGGATTGTCTCATGCTCCAATTTTGATACAACTGGTCATACCCTGCCACGCCACATCAAGACCAAGTACAGTAGACAGGCTTTTAGAGTTATGCCCAGCTTTGTGTATTTGTGTGTACCCTATAACGATGACTTGATTGGCTGAGAACGCCATAGCGATGATTTGACTGGCTGAGCAATGTACGTATTACAGCCAATTGTGATTGGCCGGAATGTGTGTGATATGTGGGATGTGTATGATGATGCATGATGCTAAGAGCGCCCCTCACTTCACACAGATGTGATTTTTCTTTTTCTTCGTGTCACTAACTTCGTCCATGGCTCATGGATTGTGTTATATGCTTTGTACACCACACAAACCATGCCATCCCTATTCTATGCATGCCATTCAGAAATAATAGGCAAATATTCTGTGAAAATAACCGATCTACAAGCTCACAATGTGCCGTGTTAACGTGTGTTGTGAGCTATTCTATTTGGTGTCGAGGAGAAAATAGGAGTAGACCAAGTACAGATCCCTGGGTAACCTCATTAATGAAGTATACCTGTATATAGTTTACCGTAGGTTTCAAGTGGTCAAATTCAACACTAAGGATTTCACTGTGTATGGCTTTCCTTGCAGTCTTAAGAGATGATGTACAGTAAGGGCTTTTCGTTAGACAGTTAGATTTGAAACCTAAAATATCGAACAATTTCAGTGAAAATAACTTAAGGCTTTAGTATTAGTGAAATTACAATGTACGTAGCTGTAATGTGGGTGATTTCAGGATAATATAATGTGATGCATCATCTGTTTAATTTCATGCTGGAGTAAGCCAGGACCATATATGTAGCTGCGGCTCCCATTTACTGAAAGGTGTTTGTTTGCATGTTTTAAACATTATTTGATTATCATCATTATGATTATATATTTTTAAATATAGCCCATCTCCACCATGCAGTCTCGGTGGATCTCTAATTTGCAGGCAGGGGGAGAGTGTGCACGTTTCCCTGGTTTGGGAGTGTTTGCTAAGCAAATAAATGAAGTAATGAAGTAATGTAATTTAAGACTTAAATTAATATGTTTTGTGCCTGCATGCGCTGCATGCCTCTGGGGTCTATGAGGAGGCTGAGCAAAAACTGTCCGTGTTGCCAAATTTGAGAAACACTTTATTTGTTTTTCTTGTGAACTCTGTATCCTGTTGGTTTCAGCTAGATTTAATTACTGAGAGCAGCCGGGGGAATAGTTTCTTTGTTTTGTATCTGCTAGAAGGTAGAACTGAGAGGCCTTGGTGTGGGAATACATGAGAGTCTGCTGTATTGTGCCGTTGAACAGCACCAATCATCTCGCCTTACACACTGCCTCTGTACTGAGCACCACGTCCCTTTGTGTCCGCAGCGCTCAGGCCCTATCGCTCGCACTCCAACCGAGGTTGTTTTTTTTGTTATGTCACGACAGTGAATCCTGGGCTACTTTCCATTTCCCAGTGGGCACTTGTCTTTTGGCTTTCGTCGGCCATACCTTTAGTTATAAGCATTTTCTCTTTGGTGTAAACATGTTGACAAATGGGCCTTTGTGAACTTTGTTGCCTGCGACATTTATTCAGTAACAAAGCAGTTACTTGAGCTGGCTCCCTGGGCTTGCTTTCCCCATTCAGGGTAGTGATCAGTTGTCTGCACGCCAGCCGCCGGCCCACCCATGACGGCAGGCTCAATGAAGGAACTTATTTATAATTGCAACTGAGGCAAGGTTTCCTAAAAGCATTAATGAAGTTTACTGGCACCGGTGGGCTGATGCGAAGCCAAAAGGTTTTAGTGTTCTTTAGTAACATGTTAATATGATTTGTCTTGGCAACGGGCAACAACAAAAAATAAGTGAAATTGGCACAGGGAGTAGCCATGAGCCCAAATCCCAATGCCAGATTTGTCATCCATGTTTTTACTTTGAGCTGGGGTTGGAGGGAAGAAAAATGTAATTAAGGCCATTGTTGTTCTGTCTCTGTGGGAGTGTTGGCTTTGACTAAGCGTTGTAATTATGAATGATATCCTTTTTGGCTTGACTTACTTTCATCCATATCTCTTAAAAAAATAAAAAATAAACACACACAGACTCATTAATTGTGTGACTCCCCATGTCATCACCTGCATTTGTTCCTCAGAGCAAGTGTTTTAAACACTAAAGGCCCTTGCAGACTGCACGCGTTTTTGGAAAACACTGCTAAAAAAATCCGGGGTCCCTCACAGGTCTGTTGGTTCTACAAGATCCTATATGACATCAAAAAATGATCCTATCTTCAGAGTGGCAGAGTGGCCTCAGATTACCTGTCCCCCCCCAGCAGTCACTGTACCTGTGCAGCAAACCATCAGTATGCTAAGGCAGTGGAGTGGGATGACCTCCCAGGGCGTGTGGTGGACGGTGTGAAGGTCTCCTCCATGGCCCTGTCTGAGTGCTCCCTCATACAGGCCTGTCTCGCCTGACCTGGCCAGGTAGGCACGGCACACAGACCAGGGCTTTCATAGCCACCAGCCCCAGGGCTTCCAGACCCGCAATAAACCCACCATTTGATCCCCTTGAGCATCCCAAATCGCTCGCCTTTTGATTCCTTCTTAACTCGCCCCAGCTTTTTTTCCCTTCTTTCCCCTTCTCTCCCACTTTGTTCCACTGAACAGAGGGTTGGGTTTCTGTTCTCAATGATGGTGTTTGGTGGCCTTGCACGCACCGGTGCCTGGCTACAACAATTATGGACAATTTGCGAGATTATTCCAAAGCTACAGTACTGTTGCTGTAAAAAGATTGCCACGCTGATGTTAACATTAGTATGGCAATCTTTGCACAGGAAATACAAAATAAAACATGACACTTTGGTCAAGAATCTAGTTCAACGTGTCATGTTTTTCATGCAAATTATATTGCCATATGCAGGCTATGCAGCACATTTGAAATGACACTCCCTGAATCAAGTGAACAAGTTAATCTTCACAATTATGTTGTATTTTGGTTTTCAGTGACACCAATGACATTTACTTGACCCCATCTATAAATCCCCTGCTGTGAGATTAGCGCCTTATTACTACGCGTGTGTGTGTGTTTGTGTGTGTGTGTGTGTGTGTGTGTGTGTGTGTGTGTGTGTGTGTGTGTGTGTGTGTGTGTGTGTGTGTGTGTGTGTGTGTGTGTGTGTGTGTGTGTGTGTGTGTGTGTGTGTGTGTGTGTGTGTGTGTGTGTGCGCGTGCGTTCAGTCTTCTTTATCCATTTGCTACTCTGAAACTATACCACTAATGTCGTCCATTTGGTTCCATTTGTAACCTCTCTGATCACTCAGGATACATGTGTATGTGACTATGTGTATGTGAGAGAGAGAGAGAGAGAGACAGAGAGAGAGACATATGTGTATGTGAGAGAGAGAGAGAGAGACAGAGACAGAGACATATGTGTATGTGAGAGAGAGAGAGAGAGAGACAGTGAGAGACAGAGACAGAGACAGAGACATAAGAAAGCAGAGCTTTTTAAAATGTTTTAAAAAGAATAATAAAAGGTTTCCACCTGACAGCGACATTACGTAAAATAGACGATTACATTGAAAGATTCAACTAAATCATCTTGAATGTGGTCTGTCCATATAATATAGGCTATATTAGAAATGCCATTAGAGGTGATATTTGAGTATGATGTACTTATGCCGATATTCGTTATTATTGTTTATGGTGTTAAAATTGATAAAAGTGTCCATCATACACTAAACCTGAGTTGGTTCTGTACGCTTTTCTCTGTCGACAACAAATCTCACCAAAATAGCACCTGAGCTTGTAGTCTGTGTGTTTGGCCTTGAATATGGATGCTGGTTTGCAAGTGTTTAACGGAATTGCCATTTTAAGAGTTTTAAGCATTATTTTGATTATCGTTAGTCGCAATTATTTTAGCCACAATTAGCCGTAAAAAAGACCCTTCATATACCCTGAAGAAGACAACCTGTTTGTCGAAACGTTGGTAAAATAAAAAGTTTTTTGGCATCGGGACTACGAGTTTGTGCGACCTCTCCTTTCCTTTTTACAATAACCGTGACATGAAATCTGATCTGCCTGTATGAACATGAGTATCATATGTAATCAGATGTGCACGCATGTGACAGAGAGAGAGAGAGAGACACACACACAAACAGATAGAGCATATAGCAGTTGGCATGGTTTTCTGTCCCCACTGAAAAATCGGCCATTCATTTTCCCCATAAAGATTATAAAAAAAATATTTATATCAATTATCTAAGCCTAGAATCCACCCATCCATGATCCTGGTGAATCATGATGACCATAAAACCATTGATTCTGTGAAGAATGTATAGCAGAGTTTCATTTTTCTTTCTTCACAGAATCAAAGGTGTTATGGTCTGTCATGACTCACCAAGACCCTGGATGGCTGGATTCTAGGCTTAAAATAATTGACATAAATATGTTTGTAAATCTCTATGGGAGATATGAATGGTCGATTTGTCAGCGGTTCCAGAAAACCATATAGTCTAGAGAGAGAGAGAGAGAGAGATAGACAGACAGGGAGATGAGAGAGGAGACGCGAGTCTTGCAGAGTCTTGCAGATGAGCGCTGTTTAAATTAGATAAACAGTCCTGTGGACTTCAGAGGCCCAGGAAATTACAGGTTTGTTTTAAGAGGCTGATTATTCCCTGGTGTAATGAGCAAAGTACACCCATAAATTGTAGCTATAGCTGCCTCCGGGCAGGACCCAGTGTGTTCTCTCCCGTAGCACACCCGTCTTTAAACTGCCGTGGATGGTGGTTAAGGGAAATTACAGCCCATAGGTACCAGACACTCCCAGGCTTTATGCTAATTAAATGCCCTTTTTTTTATCACCGTTGTCCGATGGATTTCTATAGCAAGCTTTGTTTTTTTAATTATTGCTCTAAATGTGCGCATTAAAACACAATTATTTTACCCCAGAGCGAAAGGGAGCGGAGCAGAGGGTAGTTGGGAGCTGTTGAGATGCTGCTATTATTAGTCTTAACCGGGTGAAAAGCTAATTTTGCCTAATAAGACAGCCTGGGGGGGGAGGCTTCTGTGTTTAATACACAGTGCTTTAGAGAATGATGAATGTTCTCAAAAAGTCAACACATGCCAACAGCAATACGGCACATAATAATTCAACCCCCAGCTAGTTTTATTATTAAAGTAACAAACATCATTGGCCTCCTTTTGGAATTTCCATGTCATGTTTTTTTTTTCTTTTCACTTTTACACTCGTGAAAGTTTTCTTGTATCTGTAAAAATCCTCAGTGTTAATTAGCGCAGCTTGGTGTAATGAGTGAAGTAGTACACCTAGTGAATAAGCAGCCTCTTAAAACAAACCTGTAATTACCTGGGCCTCTGAAGCCTTTTGGGTCTATTTGTACTCAGTTAACAGTTAACCACTTAAGCCGTATATAATTTGTTGTGCGACAAATAGCGAAAATAGCTCAACTACAGTACAAGCTCGCAACGTGTCACAATGTGTATTTTTGCTAATGTAATGTCATTTTTGCCAGCCAAGTCTATGGACAGGGCTGCACACAACTTTTTTGGTCTAGTACTCAGAAGAGCACCTGGAGGAGTTGCTTGGTGCTCCTAAAATGCGGCGACCCGTCTCGCCGGATGGATAAAAGAGGGATGAATAACTTATAGCAAAACAATATTTATTGGATGAGTGGGGAGTCAATGGAGGGTATTGCAACTCTAGATTTAGCCCTAGAATGGCTCTTGTTGTAGATTCATCCCATTATTAAAAATATATAAATTTGCTAAAATCTAGGTCCATGTGTGTGGTCCAGCCCTATGGAATGCATATTATAATAAAAACAAGTTAACAACTTAAGGATAATATGATATGAGCATCAAAGCAATATTTAGATTTTGTATTATTTTGTATTTAAATAACCAATCTACTAGCTCACAACGTGTTGCGACACGTTGTGAGCTTGCAGATCAGCTATTTTTTTAACATGCGACACATCGTACGGCGAATCATACATCAGGCTTCCCTAGTTCCCTTTTGTTTTTAGATGAGGCGACGTACGTAGTCAGACAGTCAGACACACACACATGGCTCCTCGGTGAAAAAAATAAACAGTGTACACTACCCGACTTTACGATAATAAGGGACAGTATGTCGAGACACGGTGTTCATGTTGGGCAGCAGCAGTGCCAGTCCGCAATGCTTTAAACTCTTCCCACTCCACTATGTCGGAACTAAAACCTTAGTACCCGTAAAAAGTCGGTGGCCGGTGCCTAGGCTGTGAGAGACGCCAATATGGTTTCTGCCTCGGATTCGGGTTTTGAGACGGCATCGCACACGAGCAACCATGCTGCTCCAACAGCCGGAAAACAAACACAAGCACAGCGGCAAATGGGAAGAGTGCAAAGCATCCAAAGCATGACCTTTTACACCGGGGACTACAGTAGTTTGCTATCTGAAACGGAGAAGAGAAGACGAAACTATTTGTGTAAGGTTTTCCTGTCAACCGCCCTCCGCCTCCTCCCAGGCTCCTAGCACTCAGAAAGAAGCATGAGTAAGGACGCGCTGTGATTGGGCCAGTAGCCACTTTGAGTGGCAGTCGGTGGGAAATGCTCTCGCCACAACATTTTCTAGTATTCTGGCCATAATAATCATTCTGGGCGGCCCCAGCTGTTGGTACGCAGAAGCGCTTCCCGGCGCTTGATTGACAGCGCATTTTTAATTTTTACCGCGCATGCGCACCTGCGCACCACTTATGTGCAGCCCTGTCTATGGACTTTAATGTTTGTTTAGGGCAGTAAATGCCAACATAAGACGTCATCTGGCTGATATAAATACTGCCCTCGCTGCGCCTCTCACTTCACACAAGTGTGATTTTTTTAAATAGTAAAAAATATCCATTCATTTATGTATTATTTTCAAAAGATTATTGAAAATGTTTGCCTGCTGTAGTGTACACTGGCACCAGACTGAGAGTGGTTAAATTGTCAGTCAGGATTGTACTCTGGTTGTAATGTAGCCTGCCCAAATGTCACACGTGCATTAGCCCAACTCTCGTCGTACAGATCACAGAGACAGCATGTGTGGGTGCCCAGCGCCGTGTGTGAGCCCTGTGGCACTCAGAGGAGCAGGGGGAAATGAAAGAGCTCTTATGCCCATGCCAGTCACAGATGCCCTCCCGCCACACCACGCGCCCACCACACCGCCTGGCTCTGTCTAGCCACCGCCTGGCCAGGGGCCCCGCAACAGGCCTGCAGGTGGCCCCATTAGTGAGGGAAAGTATGTCAGCCGAGCTGCCCAGAGTGTCATTACAGTTCCCTGTTCCCTGGGAAGGGAACAGGCTCTATGTACACTTGTACAGCAGCCATATTGGAAAGAAATTGGGCCTCTTCCTTACTTCCTTCATCAGCTGTTAGTCTGTTACTTATGATACGAATGAAGGCTCTGTTCCATTCTGGTCAAAAGACAGACTGCTGATACTGTGCGGTGTGCATGTTGGCTCACTAGAAAGACTGCTACACCAGTGGGTCTCAAATTGGGGTCCAGGGACCCTCATGGTTCCATGACAGGGTTTTGGTTCCATTTGTACACTCAGAGTTATGGGGGTCCTTGAATTTAAAAGGTTTGAGAACCACTGTGCTACACTAAATGGAACAGAGCCTTTATTAGTATCATTGGTAACAGGAAGGAAGGAAGCTATTTTATTAATAAAGTACCTTTCGAACAATGTTACAAAGTGCTTTGGACAACAATATAATACAATCAAGTTAAACAAGTTCAAACAAGGCAACACAACAAGAAATAAAACAAAACAAAAGATTGACCTGCACAAGAGGGTCAGGTAAAGACAAAATGCTTATGAAACAAATCCGTTTTTTAACTAGTTCTTAAAACCGTTAGCCTCAGAGACCACAGGCGGTTTGTTATAAAGCCGTCAGCATTTTTTCCACCAAGGATAAAGCGCGTTCCACAATGTAGGAGCAACCACTGCCAAAGCCCTGTCACCCTTAGTTTGGTAAGTAAGGAAGAGGCCAAATTTATTTCCACTACGACTACTGTTCAAAGAGCATATTGATTGGAAGGAGGGCTGTACACTGTACAGTCAATGATGGTGCAACAGATCATTTTAACCGATTTAAGACCGGGAAAGCATCTGTGTCATTTTAACACTCCTTTTGCCGGGTAATTTCCCCCCCAAAACCGGCAGGTATAATGTTCCATTACTACCTCACGTTAATAAGTCTGATATCTCTTTAGAAGCGTTAACATTCCAAATGAGATGCTTGTTTAAGTCAGAAATTAGGACAGAACATCTGCGTTCTGATCAAAACCATGGAGAGTGGCGTAGATTATTATTATTTTTTTACTCAAATCTTTGCTTCTGAGGGTCCCTGGAACAGAATATTTGGAAGAATGTTTGTTTGAGAAGCATTGCTATAGCACTGATAAAGCTTGTTTTGACCAAAAACACAATCTGGTATAAGAATCCGAGATGATGCATTTTTGCAAAATCTGTTTACATTGAGGCGGATGGAGACGGAGTTTTCACTTCCGGTTCATTTCCGGTTTGTTCGCTTGTATTGGAATTAGGGCTGTCAAAGTTAACGCACTATTAACTAGTTAACTCACAATCCTTTTAACGGCACTATTTTTTTTAACACGCGATGTGAACGCACTGTGAAGTTTGACAGAATGGTTGAGAGATGCATGGCAATTTTACACTGAAGAGTTGAATAATTGTTAAACAGCTGCATTACTTAAGTTAATTTAAGTCTACACAATTAGAAAACATGTTATTTTGATCAACATGGCCTGATATCTCTCGTAATGGTACCATTGGCCAACATCAATACAGTTCTTTAGTTTGGGTCTGGAAGGCTAAATGTCATCAAATGGTGGTTCCGTGGCTCAAATGCAGAATAAATAATGGACCTTGATATGAAAAATCTTGAAAACCACTGATTTAAGGTATATTTAGAACGTATACAAAATATGCGATTAATTTGCGATTAATCACAGTTAACTATGGACAATCATGCGATTAATCAGATTAAATATTTTAATCGATTGACAGCCCTAATTGGAATATGGCGCCACGTCTCCATGATTGAACTAATGGATGCGGTTGCCATGTTCCTTTCTGACGGCCTATTACTTTGAATGATGTCCTCAAGCTCCATTGCTGGTTTTGAATGATGTACATGTACAGTACATACATTTTTAGACCAATAATGTACAATTAACCCATTCTGACCTGAGATCAGATTCATACGAGGTTTCCGCCGGACACACACTGGTCTGATGAACCCATTCTGACCTGAGATCAGATTCTAAAAATGTCAGTCGCTCTTCGATTTTTCAAAAATAGCAGACCTACAAGCTCGTATCGCGCCACTCGGTGGCGCGATACGAGCTTGTAGATCTGCTATTTTTCAATAGATAAAGCATAACATGATGCTAACACCAAAATGGGTGCCCGGTCAGAATGGGTTAAAGTAGGCTACAGTCATTTTATTCAAACCGATCATTGTTTTGTTACCTGTAACCTTTTCACTTTGACAAAAGATTTTGCCCATCCACATTTTTACAGATATAAAGTATCCATAAACAATACAGTGTGATCTTCCTTGTACGTTCAATCTTAATTGGAAGCCGGGCTGGGGAAGGGCCTGCCCAATAGATCAGGGGTTCGTGTGTGTGTGTGTGTGTGTGTGTGTGTGTGTGTGTGTGTGTGTGTGTGTGTGTGTGTGTGTGTGTGTGTGTGTCTGTGTGTGTGTGTGTGTGTGTGTGTGTGTGTGTGTGTGTGTGTGTGTGTGTGTGTGTGTGTGTGTGTGTGTGTGTGTGTGTGTGTGTGTGTGTGTGTGTGTGTGTGTGCGCGTGTGTGTGTACAGGAGTGGCATCCAGACTCTGGCCCAGCCTGGGGTCCAGGGCCCGCCTCTCAGTTAACTGATCCACAAGCTGAGATCAAAGTGTCAGTGCTGGCAAAACTAAGCGCCAGGAGGGCCCCTACACAGGAGGGCCCCTACACAGGAGGGCCCCTACACAGGAGGGCCCCTACACAGGAGGGCCCCTACACATGAGGGCCCCTACACAGCCTTTCTCCCACCAGCCCCAACGCAGGATGTGCCGGCCCGGCATGCCTGGTTGGGGTTAGAAGGGGAAAAAAATGGCTGAAACATTCATGGATTGGACATGTCTGCATGTGTACGTACACTCTACGCTGTGCATGCCTCCATGACTACTGATGTCACACCTCTAGAGAGGCACAAGAATATTACAAAAACAAATATTTTCAAACATGTTATATTTTTATTATTTCCACACTGTGAGATACACACTGCACTGCTCCTTAATCTGTTCTTCTCTTTCTCCACCTTCCTATCTCCTTTATATTTGTCTCTATTGTTTCTGTCTTTTCTCTCTCCTCTGTCAACTCATCACATGACACTTTTGATCTGCTCCGCCTTGGAGTCACTGGGGCAGCGTAACGCCGGGACAACGCTCCACACGTCCCAAACTCTCCTCCAAAACATTGCAGTCAGAACTGCAGCCTCACTCCCAATCTTCCGCCGTAGTCTGAAAACCCACCTCTTCAGACTCCATCATGGCCCATAGCACTTGCCATGGGCGACCTTACAGGCATATGCAAAAGGCTCTACTTATGTAACTTAGATAGCACTTTATGTAGACTTAGGCCCCTTTTCCACTATGGGGTGGAACCAGAACCAGAACCAGAACTTTCCAGGACCCAGAACTACCAAGAACCATGTGTAGTTCCAGAACCAAGTTCTGCTTCCGTTTCCATATAACCAGAACCCCCCCCCCCCCCCCCCCCCCCCCTATTCCCCCACTGCTGAGTAGCTCGGCCAGCAGGGACACCCCCCCCCCCCCCCCCTGGCACGGCCGGGGGGGTCCCGGAATACAGAGATATTCATGTTTAAATAATGACTGGTTATTATATTCAACAGTGGTGGAAAGTAGCTATGTATATAGTATTGTACTTAAATACATTTCGGCCATTTGAAAATAGACAATCTACAAGCTCGATGAGACACATGTGAGCTTGTAGATTGTCTATTTTCAAATTTATTTGCTTTATTGTACTTTTCTAAACCAATAATATGAACATATTTTTATATGCCACATGTCACATATGCCACAGCTGTCACATATATTTCCTATACATAATACATATACTGTATATGCACATACTGTAGTGTATGAACATGGATGCAGCATACATTCTGCATATAGGCTATATTTGCCGCTATATAGGCTATATTTGCCCCTTTCCATGTGGGGAGTGGGAAAACAGTAAAACACCCGTTTTAAATGCATTAGACCAGTTGTTCTCCAACCTTTACCTGTCTACAATATTTTGCTTAAACGGCAAGAGAAAAATAAATCTCGTATAGCTCATATGATGCTAAATGATAATCCACCTTTTGAATATAGCATTTAACATGAGTGTGGGTTGCAATTATAGTGCCTCTTGAGCAGATTGTGCCATAACATCCAGTCCAGTTGTCAATATCAAGAAATGTGCAAATACAAATCATTTAACCGTTGTGCTAGTTGAATTTAATTATTCCAGTGTTTAGTATTGTGTACAGCACATTTCTAGTAATGATATGCCTAATGCCTTGCCCTGAAAAAAAACAAAAGTCTAGTGCACACTACTGTCCGTGTATAAAACAATATACTCTACTAATCTCCAGTAGCATTAGCCTCATAATATTGTGCTTCTGTTCTGACAATTTAGAATAGATCATGGCTCTCTCGCACACACACACACCCCCCCGGACACCCCTCTCTGCAGTTAGCCTAGCTGTTAGCGGTAGAACAACAACTGCAAGCAAACTCGTCGCGACAGCTTTATGGCTCTCTCTCTCCCTCACGCACACACACACACGCTCTTTCTCTCCCTCTCTCGTGGCCATAGCGTTTCTGTGGGCTTTTCCAGGTTATTTTTCTGTGTGTCCGCGGCGCTGTGTCGCACTCAGAAGTTTAAAATGTGCGGTGTTGTGTTGTGTGGCTGACTGGCTGTGCGCTTCGCCTCGCTCCGGTCTCCTCAGTGTTGTCACCTCAGCTCAACCAATCGAGAGCAGCAGCGCTGCTGGCCCCGCCCATAGGTTCCCAGAACTCAGTGTTAGTATTACCTCAAAAGCAGGGCCGGAAAAAGGTTCTGAGAACCTGGTCTGAAACCGTGCCGTGTGGAAACAAACTCAGAACAAAAAAAAATAGGTTCAGGTTCTGGATAGTTCTGGTTCCACCCCATAGTGGAAAAGGGGCCTTAGATAGCATTTTATACAGACTTATAGCATTTTATGTAGACAGCACTAGAATAGCATTTCATGTAGACATAGCACTTTATAGTATACAGTATATGTATAGTTTCATTATATAGATATTCCACTGTTACATTCTTATAGCTTACGCATGTTTCATGATAACTACTTTTTATTAGGGCTGTCAATCGATTAAAATATTTAATCTGATTAATCGCATGATTGTCCATAGTTAACTGTGATTAATCGCATATTTTCATCCGTTCTAAATATACCTTAAATCAGTGGTTTTCAAGATTTTTCATATCAAGGTCCATTATTTATTCTGCATTTGAGCCACGGAACCACCATTTGATGACATTTAGCCTTCCAGACCCAAACTAAAGAACTGTATTGATGTTGGCCAATGGTACCATTACGAGAGATAACAGGCCATGTTGATCAAAATAACATGTTTTCTAAGTTTTCTAATTGTGTAGACTTAAATTAACTTAAGTAATGCAGCTGTTTAACAATTATTCAACTCTTCAGTGTAAAATTGCAATGCATCTCTCAACCATTCTGTCAAACTTCACAGTGCGTTAATTGCGCGTTAAAAAGAATAGTGCCGTTAAAAGGATTGTGAGTTAACTAGTTAATAGTGCGTTAACTTTGACAGCCCTACTTTTTATGTATGTGATGTATTGCCATGTTTTTTGTTCTTGCTTAGCGTAAATCGCTCTGGATTAAGAGCGTCTGCTAAATGCCTAAATTGTAAATTGTACTGGGTCCGCCTTTTATGTCACGTTCATGACAAGCTGCCTCTTGACACCCTCATCAACATGGGACAGGAAAGGCAGTCCTCTCCATTCACATGGAACTCACCCTCATCAACATGGGACAGGAAAGGCAGTCCTCTCCATTCACATGGAACTCAAAATGTACCCTGATGAAGCATCACTCAAAATGTACCCTGATGAAGCATCACTCCCAACGCATCATGCTTCTGATGCATTTGTGACCAGATTTGACTGAGAGACCGCCATCGCGCACATTCCAGCTTTTCACCAGAGGAGAAAAACTTTTTTTTTTCTTTTTTCAAAATGAGTTAATAGCACAGGCAGACTCTTCACATACTAGAGCATGTCTGAAATAAGTGTCAAAGCTGAAATTGACATGTAAATATGAAAAAATGCTTAAGCATGTAGCTATTGTAATGTTAGAGACCACAGAAGTGAACCTTTCAAGCCTGTTTTCTCAACTCGCTGTTTTCTGCAAGACATCACTCTATAAGCCATATCTCCAAAACTGGTGGGTCAAACTGAACAAACAATATGTTAATTTGAAGCTATGATTCCCTGCTTTGATATGAAATGAAAAAACAAAAATTCAAAAAAATCCAATGGCAGTCTCCCAGTCAAATTTGGTCACATTTGGAGTGATGCTGCACTCACACCCAAATAAGCATTCATAATGCTAGGTGCACCAGAGTCCCTACACTCCAGAGGGTGGCTAAGTAACATGATATCATATTCATATTTTGGCTGAATTTGGATTCATATTTCACCATCACCATCAATTTCAGATATAGTGACTGATTGACAATCTTGTAACCATCATGATCACATCACATGGCCGCATCGCTGTCACTCCCAACTCGTCAAATGTCACTTTTGCATCACTCTTCAACATCTGGGGGCTGTATTTAGCGTGTCTTAAGTACCAGGTCTTATTCCCTAACTTGAGTAAACTAAAGACCTGGAGGCGTGATCAATGCTCTTTGGCCACTCAGAATAGCCAAATGGCATTGATCACGCCTCCAGGTCTTTAGTTTACTCAAGTTGGGGAATAAGACCTGGTACTTAAGACACGCAAAATACAGCCCTTATAGTCCGAGTCACATGATGCGAATGTGAACGAGAACAAAGCAACGTTGGCATTCAAAACATTGAAAATATGTTTGGAACAAGGTGTGTCCGGGAGTACCCACGCCGAGCGGTGCGATGTCCACTTCTCCGGAGGCAACTTTGTTCCATTTACAGTACAGGTGTGGAATGCATACATCCGCATCAATATGGTACGTGAAAGGCAGTCCTCAGCGTCTGCATTGGACCCAAAAGCTACCTCAACCGCACGGCGCGCTGGTAGTGAGACCATTTGTTCAGCATGTGGAAGATGCTTGTCCTGTGGTACATGTGATCTATTGAAGAGACTGTAGCTTGGTTCGTCATACTGTACAGTATACAGATATCATTATGTTGACATTTGAAATCTGAACCCCAGCAGATAACGACACACCTGAGACCCAATCAATACTTGGTCATATTTACGTGTAAAATTAACAATCTATAAGCTCACAACGTGCCGTGAGCTTGTAGATCTGCTATTTTCTGCATGCATGTAGAGTACTGCATTACCCTGCCTTATCACCACCACTTTCTATTCATCTGTGTATAAATATATATATTAAATGGTTAGACATTATTCAGTGCATTTCATCCATTTATCATAGCTATGGCATGTCCGCATTCTACGCATAATAGCAATTAAAAATCTAATAAATACTGTAAATAAATTAAAGAAAGAGAACCCCCCAGGGTTTAAAATATACAGTAATTAAAAGTTGCGCTAAACAGTTGAGCAGCACAAGATTATGAAGCCTCCATACATTATCGGCGAGGTTTTACGGCCATATAAGCAAAGCAAAGTCAAACTTTGAGCCGTCGCTCCGACGTAACGTTCGGCGCTGCTGACAACCGGCACATTCTGGACCAGCGTTGATCTAATTTCCCTTTTCAATAAAAGGGGCCCTCCCAGTGCGAGGTGGCACACAGAGAGACAGACACACGCGTTCTCCTCATTAATTAGACCAGGGAATTCCATCGGCCCACATTCTGAGGAGGGGGTTACAAAGGTACCAGATGGACTCATGGAAGAGGAGGGGTTAAGACAACGGGGGGAAAAAAAACCCAAACGAAAATGGACAGGGAAAAAAAGAAGAGAGACAGACACACAGACGGAAGAGGACGTTATAGACACGCAGAAACAATCACAATTCTGACCAAATGTTAGTCCGTCCCCACCACCACCATGCACACAAACACATCGTACACACAAATGCGCTTCAATTCAATTCAATTCAAATAAGGGGTTGGACATAATCTGCCACAAAGCCTGCTAGGCTGCGTTTGTGTTTGACCCATAAATATCCTGTTTGTTTTTGCCAGAATAAATCCGCCCTCTCCTGGTAAATGCCAAGCAAAAGAAGCTTAAGGAAATCTAGAGCAATGAATTTGTCGCTCATGGATACAGTTAAGGTTGTCATATGTTACTTGATTTGATTTGCTATTATTTGTTATTTCAGTACTTAATCTTTTCAGAGGATTTGTGATTCTATGGGCTGTTAAGACAATGAGTAAACTGACCACAATGTGGATGTTTTTTTATTTATTTTATTTTCGTAAATTTACTCCATCATACAGTAGTACATATTTTTCAAATTTGAATCCGGAAAAGTACAGTTTTGGACACCGGACAGAGACAATATACAGATTTACACTGGATTAGATGTTTTTGATCGACTTTGCTCAACATTGTGTGTGTTTTGTAACAGCCAAAGACTAAAACAACAGCATCAGAAAGAATAACAATTAGGAAAACTTTCCCTTGCGTTCATTGGCTGAACCTGAAAGCATGTGTCTTATGCTTCATGCTGAAAGCATGCAAAGCCGTGCCCACTTATTTAGCATAACGTTTTTTAATAATAGCTTGGAATGCAAAGGATGGAAAAGTGGCACAAGATGAAAAGAAAGTGTGACTCTTGAATGAACCTTTTGTTCCACTTTTTTCCCCAATGGAACATAAAAGAAAATATAGCTAAAACAGGAATGCACTAAGCAATAAAAACAAATCACACCCAGTGCGAAGTTAGCGGGGCCTTTGATGAGTTTAAAAGTTAAAATCCCTGTCCATTAATTTCAATCTGTTGTTGCCATGCTGATATTATGGACAAATGGCCAAACAAAATTGTGCTGATATAGACAAATAGACACATTCAAATGTTGGAGCAGCCTGCACCGCTCAAAAACTAAGACTGAACTTGAGAGAAAGAAGACATGTGGCATGTCTTTATTATGTTGCTTAGAATTGCAGATTTCAAACTCAAGACGAGAGCATGGAATCCTCTTTGCGTTTCAGTAAATGGCCACGCCCTCTCCTACTAGTAGTAGGGTACAAAGTACAGTTTTAGACCTGTCTCAAGCGAACTTGAGCCACGAGAGAGACAAAAAAAGCGCGCAAGTTGCCATGTCCAATGTTTCGCTTAGCCGACTCAGCCCCATTCGAGTTGCGACCTGATATGGACAGAATCATGTTCTGGCGAAAGCGTTTGCCCAGACTGCCACTCAAAGTGGCTACTGGCCAATCACTGCGCGTCCTTACTCAAACGCAAAGAGGATTCCATGCTCGCCATCAAGGCAAAGGTTTTGCCAATTTCTCTGCATCATCCACACAACAGCAACAATTATAGTATTCTAAATAGACTGTAGCTTAACCTTTTTATCACAGGTCGGTGTAGCCGGAGCCTGGAATCGAACCTGTGACCTTTTCAGCAGGCGTTTTATAATTGCGACCGAAGGACGGGCCTACCCCAAAGTTAGTAGTACAGCCGCGACCGTCAGCCGCCGAGTTCTCAACAGGCCCGGAAATGAAGGCCCGGACCTACCAGGGCCCTCATCAAACCCTGTACACTCAAGAGAATGTCCCACTCCCCGTTCCCACCCTATATACTTTATGGAGCTCACCTGTTCTGACATTCCATATGTTGATCTGACCTCATCAAACCATGTACACCAGGGAGATTAGCTGTACGCAGACGGACGGACACACACACGGACGTGCAACATACTCTCCCCATGCCTTCGGCTGGTGGAGACAATAACCTGGAATGAAGGGGACAAGCAAAGAATCCAATCGATAGTCTTGAGAAAAAAAACTGAAAGCAAATGAAGGAGAGTGGAACTATGTGGAACTATGTGTGGAACTATGTGTGGAACTATGTGGAACTATGTGTGGAACTATGTGGAAAGACAGAGAGGCTTGTGCTTCCTTCACATCTTTCCTCAGTGGCCTATATGCTCTTTGTTCCGCTCAGCCTTTGGTGGAAAGTAAAAAGTACAAGTAATCAAGTACTGTACTCAAGTACAATTCTTTAACTTGTACTCCATTACATCTCCAAGGCAAATATTGTACTTTTACAAATTTTAGTTACTAGTGACTTTGTAGTTTAGATCAGGGGTTCTCCATGTTTTTGGCTGGGGACGCCCCTCGTGACCCCGCCCCACCCCCCTCCACACCCCCAATACAAACTGACTGCTACTAATAATAGAGAAAATACATCATAAATAATGCTGAAACCAGATATAATCATTAAGGAACCTTTATGCATGTACTATGTGTACATTGTACATACTACTGTACATAGTAGATAGTACACATGTACTATGTGTACTATGTATGCATAGTCCATTTTCCAGCCATTCAGTTGCATTTTTTTTAATAATCTGGGGACCCCCCAAAATAATTTGGCGACCCCCTGAGGGTTTGTGACCCCCAGGTTGAGGTTTAGATTACTGTTGCATACATTAACCACTTCAGCCCTATTTAAACTTAGACTATACATTTGGAAACTTGGAGACTTACGGTATACTTGTATAAGACCGTATTTATAGAGCACCGAAGTCCTGACGTAACTCGCTCATCCCTTCGATTCCCCTGGTTCTAAAGTCCTGACGTAACTCGCTCATCCCTTCCATTCCCCTGGTTCTAAAGTCCTGACGTAACTCGCTCATCCCTTCGATTCCCCTGGTTCTAAAGTCCTGACGTAACTCGCTCATCCCTTCGATTCCCCTGGTTCTAAAGTCCTGACGTAACTCGCTCATCCCTTCCATTCCCCTGGTTCTAAAGTCCTGACGTAACTCGCTCATCCCTTCGATTCCCCTGGTTCTAAAGTCCTGACGTAACTCGCTCATCCCTTCGATTCCCCTGGTTCTAAAGTCCTGACGTAACTCGCTCATCCCTTCGATTCCCCTGGTTCTAAAGTCCTGACGTAACTCGCTCATCCCTTCGATTCCCCTGGTTCTAAAGTCCTGACGTAACTCGCTCATCCCTTCGATTCCCCTGGTTCTAAAGTCCTGACGTAACTCGCTCATCCCTTCGATTCCCCTGGTTCTAAAGTCCTGACGTAACTCGCTCATCCCTTCCATTCCCCTGGTTCTAAAGTCCTGACGTAACTCGCTCATCCCTTCGATTCCCCTGGTTCTAAAGTCCTGACGTAACTCGCTCATCCCTTCGATTCCCCTGGTTCTAAAGTCCTGACGTAACTCGCTCATCCCTTCGATTCCCCTGGTTCTAAAGTCCTGACGTAACTCGCTCATCCCTTCGATTCCCCTGGTTCTAAAGTCCTGACGTAACTCGCTCATCCCTTCGATTCCCCTGGTTCTAAAGTCCTGACGTAACTCGCTCATCCCTTCGATTCCCCTGGTTCTAAAGTCCTGACGTAACTCGCTCATCCCTTCCATTCCCCTGGTTCTAAAGTCCTGACGTAACTCGCTCATCCCTTCGATTCCCCTGGTTCTAAAGTCCTGACGTAACTCGCTCATCCCTTCGATTCCCCTGGTTCTAAAGTCCTGACGTAACTCGCTCATCCCTTCGATTCCCCTGGTTCTAAAGTCCTGACGTAACTCGCTCATCCCTTCGATTCCCCTGGTTCTAAAGTCCTGACGTAACTCGCTCATCCCTTCCATTCCCCTGGTTCTAAAGTCCTGACGTAACTCGCTCATCCCTTCGATTCCCCTGGTTCTAAAGTCCTGACGTAACTCGCTCATCCCTTCGATTCCCTCGCTCCCTCGCTCATCCCTTCCATTCCCCTGGTTCGCAGACGTAATTTCTCTATGGAGAATAACATGGGGTGATCTTAATATCGTCTACTATAAGCGTTGTGGTCCAAAAATAAACAAGCTGTCTCTGCGTTATTGTCAGGGAGGTGTCTCTGTATCGTTTGCAACAGTCAGTCACTCATATATGATACAGTCTACTTCTAGCGAAAATCTAACTAATTCAGCAGCAGTAACATTAGCGTTTTCTCTCAGTCAGTTGATTCTTCATATCCATATGAGTGAAGCGGCCGGGGTGACATGTTTATTTTTCAAACACAGTTCTTATATGAAGCAATCTAAAAATCCTCCTATGGCGATTTCAATGCAACTAAAAAAATACATGAACCAGGGGGCTGACGCCCTCTACTGAAAGTGACGTCAGACTTCGGTGCTCTATTCATTGCAGTATTTGCAGTACTTAAGTAAAAAAAATAGAGTATTTTTTCCCACCACTGCGTGCCTTTCCTCAGTGGCCTCCGCTCCGCTCAGCTCAGCTCAGCTCCGCTCAGCTCTGCCTGGCCCAGGCAGCCACCAGGCAGCTTGACTTGACTGGTCGGTGACAGCACGCTCCTGCTCCGACCATACGGCCTGTCTCCTTAGCTAACAGCCCCAGCTGCACGGGGGGAATGTCCCCGGGCCTGACATTTTGACACGGGCACCGCGTTGACAAATAGCTGGAGTTTTCACCTCCTGCTACACTGTCTGCTCTCTCTGCTAAATCAAGCCTCACTTGACTGTATGAAAGGGGGGGGGGGGGGGGGGGGGGGGGGGGTTGGGGGCCTGACAGATCTGCTGTCACAGCCGGGTGAAGGGGTGGGGGGCTGCTGATCGAGGTCTCTCTGGGTGGCAGACTCTCCTACAGTACAGACGTGTGTGCGGGGTGCGGGTGGGTAGGCATTTGGTTGACTTGCGGGGTGGGGTCAATCCATGGACAGTGCATCCAAGGATTTGAGGCTCTTTGGATGTTACTGACTGCTGCCCCCGTCCACACCCTCTCCCACCAGCACCTGAGCTCTCAGTTGGGGGGGGGGGGGTCAATTTACTGTTGGCAAGGTGGTGCTATCACAGCATACAGTAGTGTGTGGCAGGATGGTGTGCCATTATTAGGTTCTTAACTTATGTATGATTCATGATGACTATTTTTATGTATGTACCGGTATTACCTTGTTTTTGTTCTCGCTCTGGATTAAGAGCGTCTGTTAAATACCTAAATTGGAAATTGTGTGTGTGTGTGTGTGTGTGTGTGTGTGTGTGTGTGTGTGTGTGTGTGTGTGTGTGTGTGTGTGTGTGTGTGTGTGTGTGTGTGTGTGTGTGTGTGTGTACACATGATTATGTACTCATGCCATTTTCTACTGTATAAATGCTGCCCAGGCCTATATGCTTCATTGGCCTGTATTTGTTTTCCCCTCTACACGCCAATCTACAAGCTGACAACGCGCCACGCTGCGATGCATTGTGAGTTTAGATCTCACTGGATGTTTGCCTATTTTTTGCCAAATATTTAGTTATTTACCTAATGATGGAATGCCTGCAGAAGGCATGCTATAGGGATCATGTGGTTAAAATGTCATGGTTGCTATTATAATGGACATGTATTCTTTACTGTTTACATCACCCCATCCACAAAAATGTGGCTCTAATCTTTGAATATATATTATTTCAGAGTGAACGTTTTTAACTCAAATCTTTGCTTCTGGGAGGTCCCTGGAACAACATATTTACAGATGGGGGTCGGTGGCCAATTACAGATAATTCCGGGTGTCCTTAAGTTGACATGAAAAAGGTTGAGCAACACTGACATAGAAACATCAGAAAACATGTTTTTTTTTATTTTGACGTCAGGCCTATAAGGTTAAGTCTCCGATGATTACAGTGAACAGAGTAATGTGTCTGACAACAGGCCTTCTAGTGCAGGGGTATTCAACTGGCGGACCGCGGTCCGCGACCGGACCGCGGACCACCTCTTTGCGGACCACCCAATTTTTTTTTTTTTTTTTTTTTAAGTTAATAATATAAATAACATCAGATGGTATACATTTCTCATGTGAAATTGCTGCAAAGGCCCCCAAAATGTCCCCCAAGGGCCCCCAAAATTCTGGCGTGCGCTACGCGCGCACAGTGTGGCCTGCCAGGGCGTATAACTCCCGGCCTGATTTGGAGTTCCACTCTGGGCCTGTACTCTGCACCCCATTATTAGTTGGGTGGAAGGGGATCTGATTTGTATAAGCTTGGCTTGACCATACTAAACGGGCATAGAGCCCCGCTCTCCGATGGACGCCGCGCATGGGACCGGACCTCGGTCTTATTCAAAAGAATATTTGTGGACCTTCATCATTTCTAGTTGAGGACCCCTGTTCTAGTGTTTTCATGCAGCGTACCCCAATAGTACCTCCCTGTCCAATAGTGCATCGCATAGAGACGCGTAGATCAGCTATTTCCACCGTGCAACAGTTTCACGGACAACTTAAATATGGGAATATGGTGTTGCATGATATATTGTGTCCTGACTTATTCAACAATCCAAATGTTGTGACACAGTGAAAGCGGTTAACCACTTGCACAGCCTATTGTATACTTACGTTGTACAATGTAAGTAGAAAATACACTGTGCAATAAGTGGTTAACATTTGAGTTGTTGAAGAAGTCAGGGCACATCATGTAATTGTAACACTGTAATGCCTGTAATTGTAATGCCATTCTAGTGCTGTCTACATAACATGCTATAAGTCTGTATCAAATGCTATCTAAGTCTACAAAAAGTGCTATCTAAGGGGGTATAGGGTAAGTGCTACGGGCCATGATGGAGTCTGAAAAGGTGGGTTTTCAGACTACGACGGAAGATTGGGAGTGATGCTGCAGTTCTGACTGCAATGGGAAGTGCATTCCACAGTTTTGGAGCCAGAAGGGAGAAGAGTTTGGGACGTGTGGAGCGTTGTCCCGGCATTTTTTGTGAGGGTACTTCCAGCTTCCCTGCGTTGGCAAATCTGAGTGCGTGGGAGGGTTTGTACTAGGGTTCAATCATACTTGCAAGATATGTGGGAGAAAGTAGCTGATGACGTTAGTTGTCATCCGGGTCACACTGTGTCACACCTCGGACATTCACAGAAGGAGGTCCATGTTGTTTTAGCAGGAGCAGATATGGCTTAGCTTTCGCCAGGAACGGTAATATGTCGGGCGTGATGCGATAAAAAAACCCACTATTTACACGTCGGACGGATTGGACAAAAACAACAACTTTGGAGTATTTTTCTGAGAAAACAAGCAGCAAAGAAACTACAATGAGTGGATTCCAATGGAGTGCACTGCACGCGCATCCATCCCCAAGTTGGAAAGACGCAGGCGTTGCCTATAGCAACCTGGAGCAGGCTAGAGTTTTCAGCGTTGGCCGGTTGGCTTTATCGCCGCAATATCGCTGCTTTGGCACTCAGCGGGTGAAAATCTATCACCGCGATATAGCACTGATGGCGCTAAGCGTGAAGTACTGTACTTAATTAAGTACAATTTTGAGGTACTTTCACTTTACTGGAGTATTTCAAATTGTCAATACTCCACTACATCTCAGATCCAAATATTGTACTTCTACTCCACTACATTTATTTGAAAAACATTACTACAGTAGTTATTTTGTAGGCTGATCTCGAATAACTGATCTACAAACAATGCGTCGCTATGTGACACATTGTGGCACTTGTAGAAGATTGTCACTTGTCAAAAGATCTTTCATACTTTTTATACATTTGAAATGAGAGTACTTTCTACTTTTTGCTATTTTAGTACCTTTTGATACCAATACTTTTGTACCTTTACTCAAGTAATTTTCTAATTCTGGACTTTTACTTACATTCAATTGCAGTATTCATACTGCGATACTACTCATAATGTGAGTAGGGCTACTTTAGTTTTTCCACCACTGTCAGCGAGTGACATTCCACTGTAAGTATTATTAACCCAATCATTCAATCATCCATCCACGAGAAACACGACATTTGATTTAAAAAATATGAAAATATATTATTTATTGTTCACAGAGAAGAAGTCATCAAGGCAAACATCAAAGAGGAGGATGAAACATCCGCACACTTGCTTCTAGAGCTTCACGAGACTTACTTTATTGAAGGGATTGTGACATTAGGTTTTCTAATCTCAATTGCACCCAAAAAACATGAACTTTTAACATTCAGTAGATTTTCTGTGATCTGGGGTTTTCTGGCTCAAACGGGTGCTCTGATTTGCCGGCAGTAAGTGACATCACTTACTGCAAATCCCATATATGTCAATGGGATTTGCCAGCAGATGTCACTGTTTCACTGTGTTGCCTGTTTTCATTGTAACTCAAAAGGCCCAAAAAACCCCAAAGAAAACTTCAGACCACAGAAAATTCACTGAATGTTCAAAGTTCAGGTTTTTTGGGTGTAATTGGGGTCATAAAACCTAAAAGAAAAAAGAAAAATAAATGAAAATGAATGTCATAAAACCTTTAAAATGCAACGTTTCGACCCTCTAGATCGTCATCAGTCTCGTGGGGCTCTATGGAAACCAGTGTGCGGATGTTTCTCCCTTACTATGGTACCTTTTTTCGCCTCCGTTAGCTTCTGTTGCTAGTCTCCACATGCCTCCCATTGTAGAAACAGCCTACATGGTAAACCGCGGTACACGTCGTGCATGCGCACAGGGTTATTAGTGTTTTTTTTCTGCTCAAAATGGTACAAAGTATACCATGTTTGGGAGCTTATAAAACATGAATCTGTGCTCGCACTGAGGGAATTACACAGCACACATGGTACACAGCTGTGTGGCTAGACCATAGATATAAGAAAGCTAGATGGCTCACCCGCACTGCTGGCCAATGAGAGCGACGTTGCTACGTGGCGGCCATCTTACCTCGGGGCTACATAACATTGTGTCTATGGGGCATGTACTTAAATAACCACAACTTGCTCAATTTTCAACCGATTTTCAAACGGTTTGGTTTGTTATAAACGTCAGAGACGTCCGCATACTCATATGCTTTTATATAATTTTATAAAAAAAATAATTAAGCAGATAAGCGGCCTGAAACATAGCCACGATCATAACGTTTGTATTAAACCAACCCGTTTGTAAATCCGTCAAGATTTGAGGGAGTATTTTGTTTGAGCTGCCATTGAACATACTGTACCCTCAGCAAGATGGCCGCCGGGTGAACTACATCAGAGACTCCGCCTTGAGCCATCTAGCCTTTATATATGTCTATGGGCTAGACTCTTAGAGTATATATTTCTAGAGAAGGCACCCAGAGGAAACCCTGAGGCGAAATGGACATAGTGGCCGGATTTGGTAGTGCAGCTCGAGCCAGCGCTGCTCCGTTGACTATCATTGCGCACGTTCATGTGATTGGGGCCATGACACATGAACGAATGTTTCATACGTGAACGCGCACAAACGGCACAATGATAGTCAACGGCAGCGCGTTCATGTGTTTGTAACCAAACCGTCCCAGAATGCACTCTGTTCCTACCAGGAAGGAGGAGTGAATCCGCCTCATGCGCTTTTGAGCAACTTAATGCAAGTGGATGGGAGGAGAACTCGGGTGTCTTCTCTATAGATATATAACTCTATGGCTAGACTACATACTGTATATGGAGGGCTATCACTTCCGGGTCGGGCGGATGTGGCTGTTCTTCTTTGCTTATGTCGCAAATTTCACTGGAACTGGCCTCACGATCCCCCCCTATGGTAACAGCATGGAATAGGTTAAAGGTGTGGTGAAACGGAAATGGTGAACAACATGAAAATGGTGTTTCAACATGAAACACCGGTCTGAAGTTTCTGAACCAATCAGAGTGTCGCATCCATTCAGGCGATGGGACGGTAGCTAGGGACGGTGGCTAATGTTATGCGCAACAGCGTGGTGTTGTTTGTTTATAAATCATATGGTCGGCCAGCACAACCAGTTTACTGTTATGTGGCTTATTTCTACCATATAATGTTTTCAGATACATATGTTAGCGTGATGATTAAGTTGAAACCGAGTAATACACTGTCTGGATGTTATCTTGAATGGAAATAAAAACGGAGTATTCTGTTATCAGTAGCAGCTGTGATGGACGATTGCGCAGATATGGGGAATTAAACGGGTGAGCTTCATTTTTATTGGCTTTTATCGATGTGTATCTCTACACGTCATCACGCAGCACGTTTTCGTTTTAATAAATAAATAATACAATCGTTTTTATGGACCTTTGATATAAAAACACACAGAAATGAGAAATTTCCCATTTTTTTG
>NC_139699.1:5064218-5094218 GCF_964188405.1 Protomyctophum parallelum
ACAAAAAAAAAGAAATTAATTGTATTATTTAATCTATAACTGTATATCAACTGTGCCGACTTGTGGTTGAAATCACTGGCCTGGGACACATATTCTCTGAGTCACAAAAGTCACAAAAGGTGCTTTTCAGACAGCATTCAGCCACCAGATGTTGCACTCCACTCTACCTGGGCTCACTACATCTCTGTGGCATAAGGTTCCTTATTTCCCTGAGTCACATCCATAAAGCAGCATTCCTGCACAGTTTGCGCTGCATGGTTAATTTGTAATGTGGCGGCTGCCTCTGAAAAGGTCTTTGGTATGTATTTCTTTTTTTTTTAATTTTTTTTGTTATTCATCTACACATAATAATCAATATTTACCTTTAACACTGAGGATTTGACTGTGCACAGGTACCAGACACACACGGTTAGTACACCTGGGATTACAATCAACAGCTTTTTGCCATGTTTCATACGGGCACTTACTCTTAACATTTCCATGGAAGATTGTCTTTGTTTTAAGGCTTGACCAACCCCCGGACTCAACGTTACTTTAACCCATTTTGGGCGGGCACCCCTTTTGGTGTTTTAAACATTATGTTATAATTTAGCTATTGAAAAATAGCAGATCTACAAGCTCATAGCGCGCTACGAGCTTGTAGGTCTGCTATTGTTTTTTAATCGTGAAAATGTGCCTCAAATTTGGAATATATTTTTTCAGAACGAACGTTTTTAACTCAAATCTTTGCTTCTGGAGGAGGTCCCTGGAACCACATATTTTCAGATGGGGGTCGGTGGCCAATTACATATCATTAATTTTTTGGGGTCCTTGACATGAAATATTGAGTGATATAGGCCTAGAAACATATGGTATTTCAGAAAACTGTCAGGATTTAGAAGGCTTTTTTATTTCGATGTCAGGCCTAAATGGGTTAAGTACGGTACTCCTGCAGAACGACGTATACAGTGCCACAGGGACACAGACATTATTGACAATTTAACCCATTCTGAACGGGCACCCATTTTGGTGTCAGCATCATGTTATGCTTTAGCCATTTAAAAATAGCAGATCTACAAGCTCATATCGCGCCACCGAGTGGCGCGATACGAGCTTGTAGGTCTGCTATTTTTGAAAAATCGAAGAGCGACTGACATTTTTAGAATCTGATCTCAGGTCAGAATGGGTTCATCAGACCAGTGTGTGTCCGGCGGAAACCTCGTTATGAATCTGATCTCAGGTCAGAATGGGTTAACAGCTTGCAGTATCACGGTATACGTACAGTATACGTACAGTACAAGGACAGTGCAGGGACCTCACCGTTCCATTGCAGCTTTGCGTTTTGGTGGCGGCTGTGAAAGTGTATTGAGACGCAAAGTGCTGGTTTTATTCAGTCTCCCATATGCACTGAAGAGCCCCGGACAGGTTTATGTTGCCTCCGCCACAGCCGTTATTTACAGCCCCAGTCCCTCCATACATCACCCGTGATCCACTTTTACGCTACGCGCGGAATGATAATGATGATAACAATAATAATTACCATATAAAAAAACCCTTTACAGCACTTGCGGGCCTGGGCAATAAGCTCGATACTTCACCAGACACTCAGTGATTCTCCGCAAAAGGCTGTTAACCCATTCTGACCTGAGATCAGATTCTAAAAATGTCTTCTACATCCTGACGGTTTTCTGAAAAAGCTATGTTTCTATGTCAGTCGTTCTTCGATTTAAAAAGAAATAGCAGACCTACAAGCTCGTAGCGCGCCACTCGGTGGCGCGCTATGAGCTTGTAGATCTGCTGTTTTTCAATAGCTAAAGCATAACGTAATGCTAATACCAAAATGGGTGCCCGCCCAAAATGGCTTAAAGGCATGCGTACAGAAAATCCCCCTCCTGAGCGAAACGCAACCTGTATGTGATGGAGATTTACTGCAAGGTTTTTTTGAAAAGATGTATTCTGGATCATTTTCTTCCTCCACATTTTGTAAGGGGGGGGGGGGGACTCTGTGACGGATAGCATGGCGTACTTGTATAACCGCTGGATAACAGTTTTATTAGCTGGAGTCTGTCTGCTTGCCTAGTGGTCGGTCTATACTATAGGCAGGGAAGCTATTATAACAGAGTTTCTCTTGGTGTGACGGCATTGAAATGAGCTGGAAATGTCTGTCTGCCCGTCTACGTGCTTATCAAAACATGTTCTCATTCGCTGAACGGAACAGAAAAATGTGTTGGCCTCAGTGGCGTGCACAGACATTTAGAGGGGCAGGTGCTCAAGTGAAAAAAAAGGGCACCTTGTGCAGCGCATTTTGGGGTGGGAACCCATTTTGGTGCTTTAGCTATTGAAAAATAGCAGATCTACAAGCTCATAGCGCGCCACCGAGTGGCGCGCTACGAGCTTGTAGGTCTGCTATTTTTCTTTAATCGAAGAACCACTGACATAGAAACATAGCTTTAGATTGTGCGGGCCTAAATAATATAGTAGAAGCGTGTTTTATCAATATTTGAAAAACATTCTTTTTCTTTTTTTTAAGAGAAAAATTGCAAAAAGGGCAGGGGGTGCTCTAGCACCCCCTAGTGTCTATCTGTGCACGCCACTGGTTGGCCTCCTTCCTGTTGTATAGCTAGACTGTCAGAGAGTTTCACTGCCATCTCCACACAGACATATTTTGTCTGAAGACAGGATAGGTGTTTACTGTTTATTTATTGTTGTTTTTGTGCCCTTTAATAGTTTAATTCATGTCCTTCCAAGAGTTTCCATTAGTGGTTTTAGAATGTTAGCGTTTGCAGTGCATATACATATACTGTATTATACTGTGTGTGAGCATATAATACGCACACACCCATGCATGTACGCAGTGCGCACGCACGCACGCACACAAACACACACACACACACACACACACACACACACACACACACACACACACACACACACACACACACACACACACACACACACACACACACTGTACTAGGATCCAATTTCAATGTCCACTGTCATGGAAAAAGTTATACAAAACATTAAAAGTAGAAATAACAGATTAAAAGTATACCGTGTGTGGTATGCCAAGGAGACGGAGAGCGAGAGAGAGAGAGAGAGAGTGTTTCAACTGTGATGAACTGCAGATGAACCTGCAGAGTGAAATCAGCCTGATAAACACAGCCTCACCGCGGCTACGGAAGAACGGGGAGAATAAATGACTGTTTGCTAAACACATTAGAATGGCTTCTCACCGTGAACAGGGTGATCTGTAGTGCAGCGACAACGTGGGCTGGCCCCAAGTCTCGCCTGTGTGTGTGTGTGTGTGTGTGTGTGTGTGTGTGTGTGTGTGTGTGTGTGTGTGTGTGTGTGTGTGTGTGTGTGTGTGTGTGTGTGTGTGTGTGTGTGTGTGTGTGTGTGTGTGTGTGTGCGCGCGCGCGTGTACATAGATATTTATATACTGTAGGTGCGCATGTGTGTTTGATGGTGTGTGTGTGTGTGTGTGTGTGTGTGTGTGTGTGTGTGTTTGATGGTGCGTGCGTACATGTGTGTATATATATCCCATTCTGACCTGAGATCAGATTCATACGAGGTTTCCGCTGGACACACACTGGTCTGATGAACCCATTCTGACCTGAGATCAGATTCTAAAAATGTCAGTCGCTCTTCGATTTTTCAAAAATAGCAGACCTACAAGCTCGTATCGCGCCACTCGGTGGCGCGATATGAGCTTGTAGATCTGCTATTTTTAAATAGCTAAAGCATAACATGATGCCGACACCAAAATGGGTTCACCGTTCAGAATGGGATATATATATGTGACAGTTGATTCAGAGACAGTCCTGGGCCTCATTGACTCTGCAGCCTCTTAGTGTGTGCGCTCAGCCCGCTGTCACCCCGGTGTGCCTGGTGCCAAAAACATGTCAGCCTGCCTCCATATTGTATGTGGAGGGAACGGTCTCTAGAGGTCACTGCAGTTCCACGGGTGACAGCTGCAGCTGGGGCGCACCGGCAACATCCTCTTTAACACGGCCACTTAGACAATAGATGCAAGGCAGTGAGAAGAAGATGCGCGCACGCACACACACACATGCACGCACACACATGCACACACGCACACACGCGCGCGCACGCACCTCCACACTACACACAAGTGTGACCTTGTCACCAAATTGAGCGGATAGACTAGACTCCCCTAGAATGGGAAGAGGAATCCAAATGAACCTGTACTGTATGCCGGGTGTTAATGGCACCGATTTCACACCGAACGAGGTGGAGCATTTTGGGCTGTGGAAGCTCACGTCTCCGCCGCAGGGCGGGGCGGGGTGGGGTGGGGTGGGGTGGAGTGGGGGGGGCTTCAGGTGTGTGGGAAAGAGGACAGCTGTATTTTCATAGTAACTCTATCCTCACCTCTCCCCGCTATCGTTAAACTTCTCTGGCGTGCGTTGCGTGTGTAGCTCACCTCTCTCATTCTGGCACAGTGACTTATTAAGATTTGAGTTTAAGATGTTGGACTGTTCCCACTGGAACATTTATGAATAATAATAATAACTTAAGGATAATAATAATGATAGCGAAAACATGCCGTAGGGAGTCGGACTTCCCCCATCATGAGCGCTGGTGGTGGTTCTGGAGAAAATGACCTGGAGAAAGACTTTATCAGCTTTATCCATTCCTTCAGTTCTTTCTTTCTAGTCACTTTTTTGGGGGGTTATGTTTCTCTCTAACTCTTTATACAAATCCGTTGCAGGAGTTGAAAAGGGGGAAAACCTATAGTGCCGGGGCGCCTCTCTCCCACTAATTCTATTACGCCGGGTTATTTTTAAAAAGTCCCCTCTCTAAACATTGGCTGTCAGTAGAACACTGGGAGCTGCTGTTCCCTCATGCTTTGTTTGTGTTGTGGTTGTGGTCGCATCGGGGCCCGAACCCGGCTGCCTGAGTGAGCCGGTGGCAGATACATGGACCGCCATGCCAAGTTTAAAATTAGTAACAAATTTAATATGCTCTCTGCTGGCATCCGAGGCCTTTGCAGAGTGCAAAACACTCCCATCGTTTGTCGTTGGGGTCTCTTCGGGAAGACCACAACGAGCCCCCCAATTTAGAAACTCCAATTGAAAGACAGAGTGGAGAGGGGAGGTGGGGGGGCGGGGGGCAAAATCCACAGCAGATGGGGATGAAATTGAGGGAGATTGGGGGGCTAAGAAAGCTGAGGGACTATATAGTCCAGGACCACCGACAAGAATCGCTGTTCACACACACTGTGTCCCCCCGTGCTGTCTGGCAGGAGAGAACATTCATGGCTCCGTGTGCTCATTTCAGCACACGGCCACAGCCCTCAAGACCAAACTATTAGCATGACCCAAATGACAGAACCATGCTCCCGTTAATGGCATAATGGCAGGGAAATATGATTTACGACTTTCATTTTAAGGATCGCTATCCTCCATAACTCCTAATATACGGTGGGGGGGGGGGGGGGGGGGGGAGGAAAATATGTGTTTTCAGTAAGAGAGCCCTCCCATAATGCCCTTATAGGCTGTTAAAGCATGGAAAAGAACATATTGGTGTCATAAATCTACATTTCAAACGAGACAGTTTTAAACACGGAGCGGGATTACAATGGGGCCCAATAGTTGAAGAAGTTAAACCAGGGTGTGTGTGTGTGTGTGTGTGTGTGTGTGTGTGTGTGTGTGTGTGTGTGTGTGTGTGGGGGGGGGGGGGGGGGTCATTTTGTCTTGCTTTTGATATTTGGTTCAAGAAGTTTGGAGGTAATTTCTATTAGTAGCACTTCATCAACACATCTCTGCTTAGCTTCCTCCGCCATTCATCATATTATTCGGTGCTGCCCACATGATAAATGTATATTATTTAGTCTGGTCTAGGAGTGGTGTTCAATTTTATAGCAGTTAATATGCAGTCCATGTTTATACAGAAGGATTTGGGTTTTGCAGAATGTGTAAATAGATTATTGGAAAGGTATGTTACGTATACCGGTATATAATATTAATATGGCCTAATATATTACATACGTTCACTCACTGTGTTGATGTTGTTTCTCTCTGCTTATGATGAAAGCAGAGTAACAGCCAGAACTGGTTGCTGCTTATGTTCGACTGCAGTAACCCCTCTGGCCAGTAGAGGGAGGTCATTGATTTATCTCTGACATTTAACCACAGCCAGGGGATCCGTGCTTGCCTTTTCTTCGAGGGCGCTTGATTATGAGTGATTCCAAAGAAATGTGTCACTTATTATTTTTAGATAAGTGAACAGAGCAGGCACCAGAGGGCCCTTTGAAGGCTCATTCATAACAAGAGGAGATAAGCATGCATGTTGCAAGGGGCCTATAGACTCCTCAGAACAGGTCATGAGACCCTGATTAACCCATTCTGAACGGGCACCCATTTTGGTGTTAGCATCATGTTATGCTTTAGCTATTGAAAAATAGCAGATCTACAAGCTCATAGCGCGCCACCGAGTGGCGCGATACAAGCTTGTAGGTCTGCTATTTTTGAAAAATCGAAGAGCGACTGACATTTTTAGAATCTGATCTCAGGTCAGAATGGGTTAATCAGACCAGTGTGTGTCCAGTGGAAACCTCGTATGAATCTGATCTCAGGTCAGAATAGGTTAAAAGTGACTTTACGTCAGGCCATACATATTTGTCAGCCCACCTTTCTGACTGAGAGGCAGGCCAGGCAGGCCTTGTGGCTTCCTCTCCTCTTCGCGCTCGTTTTCCACATGAAAGTGCAAATGGAAACGCTTTGGGTTGAGAGCTGCATCCGTCATAGCTGGAATGAGATGGGCCAATAAAAGAGAGGCATAATTATGATGCGCCATCATTGGACACAGCCCCAGGGGTTTTGGGCCTCTTGCCTGTATGAGCTCAGAGAGGGTGTGTGTGTGTGTGTGTGTGTGTGTGTGTGTGTGTGTGTGTGTGTGTGTGTGTGTGTGTGTGTGTGTGTGTGTGTGTGTGTGTGTGGGGGGGGGGGTGTCATTATATGCCACCCGCATATAATGGGACCTGTTCTTTTATGGGTGTTTTATGTGTGTTTAAGAGCGAACTATGACAATGTGTGGTCCCCTCCCGACACCCCCTCCCTGCCGCCTCTCTCTCTCTCTCTCTCTCTCTCTCTCCCCTCTCCAGACCATCCATCCAGGGCTGTTTACCTGCAGCCTCAGGAGGTAGAGCGTGTTGTGACTGCCTCTGTGCTGCTGCTCCCCTGCAGCAAAGCCACCACGTCACTGTTGGCACGCTAATGCCACAACCGTGCCTTGTATTTATTTAAATTCTTCCCACCCTGGCAGCTTGTGCCATGCCGGTGGGCTCTTCATTCACAGCCATGCACTGATGTTTGCCTCACGAGGACCTGTTATTGTTTGTTTATGTTTACAGCACAATGTGACTTTTTTTCCACATGTGTTTTTTTTTTCCTTCTCTGTACGGTTTTAAAAGATTTGTTTTTATTGCACAAGCCTCAGGGCTTTCTCTTGTGTTGTAAATCTCTTTCGTATAGAATTTATTGTGATATTTATAATTAGATTAACTTCATAATGCAATACCTTCTGTAATTCACAAAGAAGGTCTATACTGATCCTGAAAGATCACCCCACACTGCCACGGGCAGGCCTGCTCTCCCTTACTGTACTGTATGACTACAGTATGAAGAAGACACACATCTGTAAGTTGTGCCAATTGAGACATAACTCAGGTACAGAAGCTCCATTGGAGCGAGCAAGTCATTTGACTCGCACATCAGTTGTCTAATCCTACGCAGGGACTTCACATGGAGAGGCAGGCTCCCCGAGCAGAGGCTCCTGGAGAGAGGGAGCACTGCCATACTGTTCCACTGCCCCACTGGAGAGAGGGAGCGCTGCCATACTGTTCCACTGCCCCACTGCTGGAGAGAGGGAGCACTGCCATTCTGTTCCACTGCCCCACTGCTGGAGAGAGGGAGCACTGCCATGCTGTTCCACTGCCCCACTGCGAGAGACGGAGCACTGCCATACTGTTCCACTGCCCCACTGTACTGTTCCACTGCCCCACTGCCATACTGTTCCACTGCCCCACTGGAGAGAGGGAGCACTGCCATGCTGTTCCACTGCCCCACTGGAGAGAGGGAGCACTGCCATGCTGTTCCACTGCCCCACTGGAGAGAGGGAGCACTGCCATACTGTTCCACTGCCCCACTGGAGAGAGGGAGCACTGCCATACTGTTCCACTGCCCCACTGGAGAGAGGGAGCACTGCCATGCTGTTCCACTGCCCCACTGGAGAGAGGGAGCACTGCCATACTGTTCCACTGCCCCACTGCGAGAGAGGGAGCACTGCCATACTGTTCCACTGCCCCACTGGAGAGGGGGAGCACTGCCATACTGTTCCACTGCCCCACTGGAGAGAGGGAGCACTGCCATACTGTTCCACTGCCCCACTGGAGAGAGGGAGCACTGCCATACTGTTCCACTGCCCCACTGGAGAGAGGGAGCACTGCCATGCTGTTCCACTGCCCCACTGGAGAGAGGGAGCACTGCCATGCTGTTCCACTGCCCCACTGGAGAGAGGGAGCACTGCCATGCTGTTCCACTGCCCCACTGGAGAGAGGGAGCACTGCCATACTGTTCCACTGCCCCACTGCGAGAGAGGGAGCACTGCCATACTGTTCCACTGCCCCACTGGAGAGAGGGAGCACTGCCATACTGTTCCACTGCCCCACTGGAGAGAGGGAGCACTGCCATACTGTTCCACTGCCCCACTGGAGAGAGGGAGCACTGCCATACTGTTCCACTGCCCCACTGGAGAGAGAGAGCACTGCCATACTGTTCCACTGCCCCACTGGAGAGAGAGAGCACTGCCATACTGTTCCACTGCCCCACTGGAGAGAGGGAGCACTGCCATACTGTTCCACTGCCCCACTGGAGAGAGGGAGCGCTGCCATACTGTTCCACTGCCCCACTGGAGAGAGGGAGCACTGCCATACTGTTCCACTGCCCCACTGGAGAGAGGGAGCACTGCCATGCTGTTCCACTGCCCCACTGGAGAGAGGGAGCACTGCCATACTGTTCCACTGCCCCACTGCGAGAGAGGGAGCACTGCCATACTGTTCCACTGCCCCACTGGAGAGAGGGAGCGCTGCCATACTGTTCCACTGCCCCACTGGAGAGAGGGAGCACTGCCATACTGTTCCACTGCCCCACTGGAGAGAGGGAGCACTGCCATACTGTTCCACTGCCCCACTGGAGAGAGGGAGCACTGCCATACTGTTCCACTGCCCCACTGGAGAGAGGGAGCGCTGCCATACTGTTCCACTGCCCCACTGTACTGTTCCACTGCCCCACTGTACTGTTCCACTGCCCCACTGCGAGTCTATCTCCCAACCTGTGTGACGCCAACCAGACTAATGTCGCAGAATGGCTCCCGCTCTCAGGTGGAGGAGGTGGTGTTTGTGATAAGTGTGCTGACACCTCTAACACTATATACCAATAACTGCTGATTGCGGCTGATGTGGCGGTATGGAGGCAGAATGCAGGCCAGTGGGACAGTAGAGTGACGCCGGACTTCAGCTGTCAAACCTGCCACGGCGTCTGCTGGGGATTTCCCAGACGTAAATTGGAGGGAATTGATACTGTCGTCGTTGCTTTGCAGACCGGAATGCTGAATGCCTTGTCTGCAATCTAAGGGAATCAGCCCAAGAGCTTGTTGTCTGGAGTGGTTTGCAAAACTACACAGATTTTCACTGGATTAGGTCCTTTGATTTGGTATGATATTAACTTAGAAAAATCACACCCGTGTGAAGTGAGGGGCGCTCTTCATCATCTCATGAAAGGCTGAATTTATTCGATTGGTTAGCCGATTTGCTCGTCTACATATGACGTACATTTTCCCTTCATTGTCAATTGCATTTAATGTTTGTGGTGCCACAAATTTACGTCATATTTGGCGGACATTTGACCTAATTTCTCCTTTCATTTTCAATGGCAAATATTGAGACGTGGGGACAAAAGCTGTATATAGGAGGGGCTAGCGCCCCTCAAACATAACTATAGTGGGCCCACAATTAGTTTGACCAAGAAACCTTTGAATATGTTACAACATACGCTCAGAATAGTTTTGCGGAAAACATTCTCAATTCTAGTTTAAAATAGCTCAAAGGTTGCAGGCAATATACTGTACCATAATCCTAAATGTAAACATACATTTTACAGCATTACATTTTATGTCCCATAAATCTCTTACATCTTTTAAAAGGCAGAAGCAGGGCGAAAGCTTTTCAACAGGGGGCACCCTACTACAGTTACATATTGGAAGTCTAAACAAAGATATATGTGCCATGTCACCCTTCCCTTTGACCACTGCTTTATAAGCTAAACTCACCTCACCAAAAAGAGAAAAAAAAAACTACTAGCCTTCACTGCCATTATACTGGGCAGGGTGTCCACTGCCACAATCTATACTCTTTTGTTCCGTCATGTTTAGTAGGAAATAGCTCTCCCCTGCCTCGTAGGCAGTACAATGGGATTTTAACTAGAGAGTTCTGTGGTCAGGCTGTGACATGATACACCCTGTGTGAGAGTGGAGCAGAGACCCAACAGCAGGCAGTAAAGGCCAACAGATGCCCGGACATAAAGGGGAAGAAAAACCGAAGGAGAGTGGGAGATTAAATCGGGGATGCGGGGGGATTATTGAAGGGCATTAAAATGACACAGAAGATTATTCTGACGTCGCTGGCATTGCCTCAAGGTCACAGGCTGAGAACTGCCAGTTCAGCAGACAAACATAAAAGAACAAACAAGATAACAGGAACAACAGCACACACAGTTTTGTAGGGCTACAATGTAGGGATTCAGGCCCCCCAAATGAAAGCTCCTCTTGTTCTGGTGTCCAATGAGAATGCATTTCCTTGTGCCCCCCTTGTGGGTTTGCCCCCATGTCTTGTGATTGGGACTTCTTGACCTGTTTATTGCCATATGTGTTGAAACATCTGTGGGCTTGGTCATATAGCAGCCAGCGTATACCATTTGCAGTCTTCCCAGCGCTTACAGATGGTCTTCTCGAGTGTGCTTGATTTTTGCCCTTTTGGGATGCTGCGATATAATTGGCTCCCAGGAAGAATACGCTCCCTTGTGTACAGTATGTGAGCAAAACTTCAAAAAATCAGGCCTAGCCTTTGAGCTGATTCAGGCCCTGGCATGAGCTAGGCGGTGCATGGGCAGTTTGGGCACCATGGGGTTTTAAGCTTTGTGTACAGGGTGACCACCTCATCGTATCACTTCTGCCCATGAGCTTGGCGTCCCATTCACAATTAAGCAGTAGCAGCTGGCTGGTGAACTGAGGTGAGAGGTTGAGACAGGGAACCCAGGAGGGAGGACACTCAGAACCAGGCATTCCCATACTGATACTAGTACACAGGTCAGAGGATTGCACGAACATCATGCTTATTCGGAACACAACAAGAGACACAAGGCCCTGGGAAATGGCAGCGCTCCGTCTGACATCCCCTCATGCCAAGTTCTGGCCGGGTAAATTAGGATCAGGTTGATGACAGCGAGGAAGATCAAGCTGTAGTAAATCAGTGCGCCCAATGAACATCACCCAAGAGGAGGTGCTTTTGGGCAGGTGCCTGTATATGCCACGGATTGTATAGTTCACCCAGAGGGTATATGAAGAACCAGGGGTCACACCGGGGGTCACAATGTCTACCCACAGCACACAAAGCCAGCTTTTCATCCCGTTCCCTGGCCATTCCACCAAGTCCATAATTATCTTTGACAAAACTCATTAGCAGAGACCTTGTAGTGACATCGGCTGCCAGGAATTCCACGGAGGGAGACATGCACAGAACAAATGTTCCACACACATTCCGCTGCACCCTTTAACAAAATGTAATGAAGTGTGTACATTGTCCCCCTCATTGGAGCTCTGTGCCATCGGTACAAAGACTTTGTTTTATGAGCCCTCCTTTGCCCCAGCGTGGGACACATCAAATGGCACCTCTGTGTTGGCTCTTTTGTCAGGCCCGGGGGCAAATTATTGTTTGGGATCTTGTTGTTGTTATTGTTGCTTCCTATTAGCAAGTGGCCATTGCTGCCGTGTCAGTGTAATTCATGTTTTTCGACATCGCAGGCACATGCTCATTAAGTGGGACTCAAATGGAGGTGCTCCCTCATAGAGCTTTTTCCCAAGTTAACCCCCTCATTGACCTATAGCATTATAGCTGACAACATGCTGCATTGACAGCACTTTTGTGTGACCCGATGTATGATGACGGTGTAGGACATACATTTTTCTGGGGGGGGGAAATAATTTAAATTTTGAACATACAAGGTTTCTGGGCGAAGGCGATATGTTTATGCTCATTTGCTTCTATTTATAGTTAGTTGCTCATACATCCAAGTTCATCGATGTTCAATTAAGGACACTATATCCTGTTGGATTTTGGCTATTCCTTAATCCTTGTACCCGTTTACTTTAATTTATGTTATTCTTAGTTGTATCTCTTTTTTCCGTATCGTCCATGTGTTTGTGGTCACTGCAATGACAGCTGGGTCTTTCTGTCACAAGCGTTAGCAGATCTCATATCTGCATGCCTCGATTTTGTGCTGCTCAAACCATACACCTTATGAACAGCATCAGTGTGATTTGTTTCCTGTTCTTTTCAATTTTACAATTGAGATCTAGTATAGGGCTCTGTCCTTAAAAACGGATATTCTGTATTTCTGTCATACATTTCAGCAGTTAGAATCTTTACTCATGCGGGCGATTCACCGCCACAGAATGACCCCAAAAATCCACGTTCACCTGGTGATAGTGTGATAATAATACAGTTATACTTAATTACATATAGGAATTCTCAATCCTGTGCTTATATATACTGCATAGATAATGCTAGGCTTAAAAAAATGTAATTTCTTAACACCACGGTTTAGTTTGTGGCATTGTAAACATTATAGACTATGGATAACTTCGTGTCACAATTGCCTGTCAAGTGTACATGCACTGAATAGCTGGAAAGGACATCAATTATCACTAGTGGCTCCATTTATCAGTAATGAAAGAGCATGCGTTTAATTTCTAAACACAAAAGCATTGAACAGCATGTATCATCATGACACTGATTGCGACTGTAGGTCGCAGATTACTATGAAAATCCTGTCAGTCTGTCCGTCAATCCATATATGGCCGTCAGTTCATTATGCCTCGTGACACGACACGCTCCATATATGGCCAGTACTGAATTCATTCAATATGTTGATCTGACCCCCCCATGCCAAAGCGCCAGTGCTTGCCCAGCAGTCTACCGTCATCCAGGCGGATGCGTGCAACGCAAGTCCTGCGACCTCGTCGCTTCTCATTTGACACACAAGGAACACGGAGTCATGTCCGGGTCACATGTCCGGGTCACATGCAGGGCTCATACTTTCCTTCTCATCATAAGTGCTGGAAACAGTAGCGTGGTCGCGATGATTGTTTATTGACCTCCGAAAACATGGATATTTTGTACAGTATGATCACCTCAATCTGAGCTCAATTCCAATATAAAACGTTATTTTTTGGATCGTAGCTAGCTAGGCCAGGACCCGAGGATGGAAAAGTACCGATGACGTCGCCAACGCCTTTGGTGTACCATGGGTACATAAAACCTATACTATATACAATGTTGCATATTAACAGCCCGGGCTACCATTTGGAAAGAATACGGTATACAAACATCGGCATCGGTGACTATCGGCTATCAACTAGATTTTTTTTTTTACATCAGTATCGGCCAAGAATTTCCACATCGGTATATATATATATATATATATATATATATATATATATATATATATACTGGTTTGTACTTGGTAGTGTCTGATACGCATCTCTAGTTGAAACGGTGTGGGGAAATGATGTAATTTACCCTTTTGAAAGTCAGTACACCATTTATTGCTTCTAAAATGGCCATACTGCTGAATTAATGCAAGCCATTGCAATTTGCTCATTGATATCAATATGCCTGAAAACATAATTCCTGCATATCGAACTCACGTTTTAGCTTAAAGATGGCTTTGCAGTGAGTTTTAACCACAGTTTGATTTATGTACACAAAATGCATGTACATTCTGTAACAGTTATTTTACAACATGTAAACAAACACTAAAGATGGGGCAGCCGTAGCTAAGAATCAGCACCCCCGGGCCCACCCAGCACCCCCGGGCCCACCCAGCACCCCCGGGCCCACCCAGCACCCCCGGGCCCACCCAGTTTTAAGTGTCCCAAAGCAAGTCACTTCATGAACCAACGTGCTGTAGTAATGGTAACCACTACTCTTCCTAATAGTTAGCAGTGGCGTGCACAGATAGACACTAGGGGGTGCTAGAGCACCTCCTGCCCTTTTGGCAATGTGCTAAAAAAAAACTAAAAAAAAAACGTTATTTTTTCCCCCTAATTTGTAGTGTGTGGACCATGCGGTGACATTGATCAAATCTTGATAAAAAACGCTTCTACTATATTATTTAGGCCCCCCACAATCTAAAGCTATGTTTCTATGTCAGTGGTTCTTCGATAAAAAAATAAATAGCAGACCTACAAGCTCGTAGCGCGCCACTCGGTGGCGCGCTATGAGCTTGTAGATCTGCTATTTTTCAATAGCTAAAGCACCAAAATGGGTTCCCGCCCCAAAATGCGCTGCACAAGGTGCCCTTTTTTTCACTTGAGCACCTGCCCCTCTAAATGTCTGTGCACGCCACTGATAGTTAGGCTTATACAGAGAAACAGAGAATTCTGCATAATAAAGGCAAATGTACTGTAGCCAATACCACCAACTACAACTAGGGGACACAATTATGTATTATTTAAAAAGAAAGAATATTTGTGGGACAAGTCAAAGTTTACTTTGACTATTTGACCAAGGTTGACAATGAACAATGGCAATGTATCATCACCACTGGTATTGTCCTATTTGCAAGTGTTTATCTTCATGTTGCCACAATCTTGTTTTTCTTGTCAGATATGTTGTCTGACAAGATTATCCAAAATCTGTTTGGGATTATACAAACAGGCCACAAAGAACTCCACCCTCCCACTCCCCACCCTAGAAAAAAATAATTTGCTGAGAAGATCATGTACTAGGGGCCGGGGGATTTTGTTGCGCGATATATATATATATATATATATACTACAAGCAATACGTTCCTTAGGTAGTATTACTACCTTAGGTAGTATTACCTAAGGAACGTATTGTTCCTTGACATTGTATGCCTCAGATTTCATGTCCTGCCCCAGATTAAAGATGTCAGACAAACATCGCTCTGATGTTTGGTTGAATACCCCTCCCCCCACAGGACAGTTTTGTGAGGGTCTAAAATCCACTGTGCCTGTGCCACATACAGCATGCCTTATGAAACAAGATGTTTGTGTGAACTGAATAACAGCTGAGTAGTTTTGTATGGAATAAATTAGGTAGAGACGGCTAATGTTACCCTTAATTGTCTAGTATCTGTGCTATTCCTTGGGCTGTGTGTAAAACACTATGTACTACACACTAATTGATCTGTTCGCCACCTCACACGCCGCCGCTGAATAGCGCCGTGATGCGCGATAATACACGAGGTATTATCTGTGGTTTCCCTCAGGTATAGGCCCATTGCCATTTGCTTAATCCCCATTGCGCATGCATCATTACTTTCAGTAATGTGCGGCAGATTTTCTTTACAACCGCGTGCTTTAATTAACTTGGCTTTAAATATTTGATGCACGGCCGGGCCTGTCTTAAAGTAAAAGAGGGACGTACCGCGCTGGTTAAAAAGACATAGGAGGAGACAGTCCCCTGGTGTGTTCAGTTATTCATTAACAGACGCACTGTGTTGCTGTACAGGCCTACTGAGTGATCTGGCAGTTTGAAAAACACACATGCACACACACACACACACACACACGCGCGCGCACACACACACATGCACAACTGAGCTGTAAATCCTTGGTGCTCTATAATCACGTCACACAATACATGTATAAATTATCAAGGTGATCCTTAATTGTTTTGTTTTTTTTATCATGCAAAGCATGAGGCTTCCTCGCCAGCGTATAGTATAGCCGCCATATCGGATGTGTTGCTTTCATCGTACCGTTAATTCAGGTTGGGTTATGAGTGACTTCATGTAACATGAGAAGAATGATTAGTTGACCTTTTGTTATGAAACACGCAACTGTGGAGTTATGTCAATCTGTTTGGCCTGTTTGACTATATATATTTTTTTAATTGTATATAGGCCTACTATAGCACGCACGCACGCACGCACACACACACACACACAGCACACACACACACACACACACACACAGCACACACACACACTGTGTGACTGTGGCCTTGTTCCATATATTTCATCTTATTTACAAATATTTATCTAAAGGCTATCGCTTAAACATTTGCACCCTTGTATACAGTTGTGTGTGTGTGTGTGTGTGTGTGTGTGTGTGTGTGTGTGTGTGTGTGTGTGTGTGTGTGTGTGTGTGTGTGTGTGTGTGTGTGTGTGTGTGTGTGTGTGTGTGTGTGTGTGTGTGTGTGTGTGTGTGTGTGTGTGTGTGTGTGTGTTGTGCGCGCGTGTGTGTGTATGCGTGTGCGTGCCCAACCCCCCACCCTAAATATTTAATTATTCCTGACCTCATCTTGGTCATCTAGATTTTCCAAGAGGATTTTCCACGGTCAAGTGAAGCCTCCATAATAGACTAGCTACATGCAGGCCTTTTGGCCGCGGGACACAAGCCAGCGCCTCCCAATTGCCCTAATACTTTTAGTACAAGCATAATCCCTGAGATCCCACTTGAAATGACGTTTATGTGTGTATCATTTGTTTCTGCCCCGCTAAGCTGGGGGTCATCATTTTGTCGGATGTATTACAGGCTAGCTATAGTGTCCCAGTTGTGATCTGGAGTCCTCGGTTACCTCGTACAAGTTTAATCTCTGTGAGGAAACAAAGGCATCAATCAAAAACACAATTTCACGTCATAAATGCAGGTTTTGTTTAGAGTTAGAAATACATAGCATCGTTTAGGGCTTCACAATATATCAATATTGGCATAAATGTTTTATTCCTTATCACTTACTGTACGTGCTACAATATTTATTACTTTCAAAAAGGTTTGTCTAAAATAGCGAATCTACAAACTGACACTGACGTGTCACTCGACGCATATTGAGCTTGTAAACACTAGGGGGCTATTTTAGCAACAGTTTTATTGTGATATAAAATTTGGTCCATAATATTACTAGCACCATCGATTGCCACTTCACTGAGAAGTTTACTTTCAGTTTGACATTTGGACATCAAATGCTTTGATCAAATGCTATAGGCAAATCAAAGGACCCTCTCATGGACCATGTGAACTCCTCCTTTGGTTTTGATCCTAGAAATGACCTTTTAATTAACACCATATTAAGTTATTGCTACGCCTCTTAGGGACAAAGCAGCATTGATTGTACATTCCTGCCTCGTCGCTTGTCTGAACAGTAACAAAGTGTTTGATGCCACTCCTGATTAGAGGCTGACAATGGGAGAGATGATGTCCCCCTTTTCTTCCCCGGGCTTGTGAATTTCAGTCACGTACTCCTGAAATTATGACCTTCCAGCCATGTTCTCGTTTTACTCCCAGACTCAATATGGTAAAACTTTGATCAATCGTAGATCCTCAAATGTTTTAATTTGGCTGTTTGAATTTCTGAGTGCATAAATTATGACACAAAGCCGAAAGGGGTCTTGGAAAAAAATGCATTCTTATAAAATATTTCATGGATGGCAAATAAGCGCACATAAACACAATGACAGTTTTTCGTTCACACGCAAAGCAAGATCCAATCCGTTCCGTGTGAACTTTTTGAAAGTTTTAAATCAAGCAAAAATACCACAAATAGCCACGTTGTAATGTAATACATGACAAAATTATTCAAAGGAGAAAAAGGAAATAAATACACTTAATTACCAAATAAATAAACAAAATGCCAAATAATAAATAAATACATACATGTCCACGTTTGATACACTACACGATTGCCCGTAGACAAAATTTGCCGGCCATTCCTGTCTACAGTTCTTGCATAACATCATTTAAACACCACTTAAAAACAATATTGTGCAAAATGATAGCCACATCCCACAGTTTGAATTGTCCTGCTTTCTCACTGCAGTAGCGCAAGGTAGTTCCACTGTGTCAAATGTGGACACTCGTCGTCCACTTTGTCCATTAGTGCATATTAATACATGTCTCACTGTTTTGTTATTGTAGGCCACAGCTGCCATTCATCTAACAGGATGCAAAAAAGGAGACAAAAATAAACACATTATTTTATGTGTGTATTTTAAGATAAATTATGTGAAAACAAATAGTAATAGTATGCAGTCAATATGATAACAGTCCTAAAATGTTTTCAGTTTTGGTCATGATTTATTAGTGACATCACACGTCAGCACACTTCTGCATACATTACATAATACTAATACATGTTGCAAATCGTCGCAGTTGGTAAGAAGACTTGGTTTATACCGACAGTGTCGGTCAAAAGTAGCAGAAATAGCTGATACAGTAAACCGTATACAAGCTCACAACCGCGTTGCAAGCTTGTCGATGAGCTTGAATGTGTATTTTCACAAAAATAATTACATTTTCACACACACACACACACACACACAAATTATAGATTTCTTTTTTTTTTTAGCCAATGCTTACTCCCCTTTTATTCCCAATTTAGTTGTTATACCAATGAATTTCTCCCTACAAACATTACCGTGTATTATCACTGCTGTTGTATCCTATTGGCTCACCTGCCAGTGAGGAGTCCCCACCTGGAGGACATACAGTAGTAGAGCCTCTGTGCCACTTCTACGGACCACCCCCCCCCCCCCCCCCCATCAGTGCCAGATGCACCACGGTCGATTTTTAACCAATTATTAACAAGAGCTCGTGACTACATTCTAACTACATTACTGTAGATCCATTGGAAGACTTTTTCAGTACCCATTTCCTGAAAAGTACCGGTTTTGGACATACAAGGTTTCCAACTGACAGCGACAATATGTTGTCGACCGTTGATGCCATAGACACAAGTTACTGTGTGTACATGTTTGTGCATTTATGTGCGTGCGTGTGTGCGTGCGTGCGTGCGTGTGCAATGCATGCATGTACGGGCACTCGGGTGATTGTTTGTGGCTTGACCCTTTTTTCCGTGTCAGTGTTCTGTGACTCACCTGGTTCACCTCTTCATCACAGGTCACCTGGTTCACCTCTTCATCACAGGTCTGAAGGCGATGACCTTGTCATCTTGCAGGGGCCCACAGGCCTCGTTAAGGTTGGCTGTCTCTGTCTTGCCACCGGAGAATCCTACACACACACACACACACACACACACACACGCAAATTATAGATGCATTTTTCAATATAATAATATGACATAATTATATGTATAATATACATGCCTGACAGGCATATAATATATGCCTGTCTGCTAATATAGCGTAACGTAAACCTCTCACATTATCCTTGTTAAACCTGTTAAACCTGATTTTGTTTGTGCATGGCATTATCGGTGAAAACTGCCAAAGAAGAAATGTTGGGCGAAAACTGCATACCGTATCTACAAGCTCACAACGCAGCGGCGTCACACCGTGATACATGTTGTCAGCTTGTTGGTCTGCACGTTGTTGCAACATTTCAATTTGGTTAACCCATTTTGGGCGGGCACCCCTTTTGGTGTTTTAAACATTATGTTATAATTTAGCTATTGAAAAATAGCAGATCTACAAGCTCATAGCGCGCCACCGAGTGGCGCGCTATGAGCTTGTAGGTCTGCTATTTTTAAGATTTGGATTTTTTTTTTTCAGAACGAATGTTTTTAACTCAAATCTTTGCTTCTGGAGGGGTCCCTGGAACAACATATTTTCAGATGGGGGTCTCGGTGTCCTTGACATGAAATATTGAGTGATATAGGCCTAGAAACATAGGTATTTCAGAAAACTGTCAGGATTTAGAAGGCTTTTTTTATTTCGATGGGCCTAAATGGGTTAATACAGTAAAGGATGAATGTATCTGAAAACCCTATGTGATATATAAGCTATAATGGGTGAACGTAAACGTGAAAGACGACATACTGTACCTTCAATGGAGTACTGGCACGTGTCAGTGAGTGCAGGGTACGAGGAGCAGTGCAGCTGGAGGCTCTTGTGACTGTAGCTGCCGGCGGCGCCGTAGACTTTGGAGTGCAAAGGCGGGGCCTCCTGGAAGGGGTTCTCTGCGTTGGTCACATTGTTAGATTCGTGGAGGCCCATGATGCCCCGACAATGTCCAGCAGGGGCCCCGGGGAGCCTGGGGGTCTGCAGCTGGTATCCCCCCCCAGCCAAGCGGCCTGCTGTCCTCAGCTCCGAGCCGTGGCGAGGGCTCAGTATGACCCCCGAGGCCGCCGTGTGCGCCAGAGACCAGATCCGCGGCTTGTCCAAAGGTTCAAAATGAGACAGGGATATGCTCCCTGTGGGCGTGGTGGAGGAAGAGGCGGAGGGGGGCTTGGACACCACGGGTTCCAGGAAGTCAGGCGGGAGGAGAGAGGTCATGCCCTTGATGGCGTGGCATGGGAAGGCGGGGAAGCTGTTGGCCAGGTTGAGGTGCAGCTCGGAGAGCTCTCTCTTCGGGGGGTTCCCCGACACGGCCATGGCCCTGTGGAGGTCCAGCTCATCAGGGGCCACCTTCTCACAGTCACTGTCCAGTTTATCACAGTCCTCCTCCTCCATGTCCTCCAGGTCACTTAGATGAAGTTCCTTATCTTCTTTACCGTCACAGGAGTCTGCGTTCAAATGAGAACAAAACATGCAGTTAAACATATTAAAGGACTTGCCCATATTATGCAGTTTTACAAAACATAATATGGAGACTGTAAATATATCAATAGTCTTATGGATGGAAACATGGCAAGAGCAACTTAATAGTTCAGATTTCCCTCAAAGTGCTCAATATACTGTGTCTATAATCCTCCTACCCACGTATGACCTTTTTTTATCAGTTTGTTGAATGTTTCAGAGCTGCACAATCAAATCGTTTCAACTGAATGAATTGAACCACCACAACGCTACATACCCATTCACATTGATATACACTAAATCTTTTCACTGAAAATTGCCACTCAATTGTAGATCTAACCTAGCCTAACCACTTGGCCGATGGGCCGATGACCACATACACCTGACAGCGAGCCCTAGGTTAAATTCCTGGGTCCGGCAAACCTTTGCTATAAGTCTCCCCCCGGCTCTCTCTCGTTTCTTAAAAACGACGCTGTCAATCTGATATTTTCCCCCCAGAATAGGGACACTATAGGGTTCAAGTGGTCAACTCAGAGTTAGATGAACCCTCTCGTGGAGGGTATAGGGATGCCGCCGATTAATCGATTTTCCGATTAATCATCGTAGTCTCCACAATCGATTTTGATATTTCATAATCGAAAATCGAAATAGTTAAAATATAGGCTAATAAGTAAGGCTGCATGATATATCGAACATGTACCTTCATCAGAGTGGAGAAAATAAGTATAAATCAAGTTGAGCAAAGCCACTCTTCTCTGCCCCTCTCTCTAACAGACACAGTTAACGATCACTTGTTAAGTGCCTGCCAGACAGACAATCAGATGAAATGAAGGCAGGTGTAGAGTGGAGTGTAGACTAGTGAACTGAACATGTTCTCTTTATATCAAGTACTTCTTACCAGCCCCTTATGAAACAACTTCTCCCCAAATCCAAATGGATTTCATTTTCCATCCTGAATGGCACTGATTGCAAGTATGATTGAACCCTACAAACCCTCCCGCGCACTCAGATCAGCCAACGCAGGGAAGCTGGAAGTACCCTCACTAAAAATGCTGGGACAACGCTCCACACGTCCCAGACTCTTCTCCCTTCTGGCTCCAAAACTGTGGAATGCACTTCCCATTGCAGTCAGAACTGCAGCATCACTCCCAATCTTCCGCCGTAGTCTGAAAACCCACCTTTTCAGACTCCATCATGGCCCATAGCACTTACCCTACCCCCTTAGATAGCACTTCCGTAGACTTAGATAGCATTTGATACAGATTTATAGCATGTTATGTAGACAGCACTATAATTGCATTGTATAGCACGCCATAGTACTATTATGTATAGCATAGTAGTATATATGTATAGTTTCATTATATAGATATTCCACTGTTACTTTCTTAGCTTACGCATGTTTCATGATAAATGCTTTTATGTGATGTATTCCCATGCTTTTGTTCTTGCTTAATGTAAGTCGCTCTGGATTAATGCCTAAATTGTAAATTGTAAATTGAGAAGATCTCCACAAAGGTTTACTCATCAAAACTGATTATAAAACTGTAACCATCAAAGCATGCACTCAGCATATAATGGTTATGTGACCATGGCATGTGCATAATATAAAATCTTAAACGTTTTATCTGATATTGATTAAAAATAAAAATAAATCGACTATTCGATTTGGCTGATGGTCACTTTGTGGCATCCCTAGTGGAGGGTATAGGTATACATTACCTTTGGTGACACACTCCTGGTCACTCTTGTCGAGGTCGTCGTCCTTCCTGTCGTCGTTTGCCTTGTTCTTGGGAGACCAGGTCATCTTGTTCTCCTTCTTGAGCCTCCGCCGGGCGTTGGCGAACCAGGTGGACACCTGGGTGAGCGTCATCTTGGTGATGATGGCCAGCATGATCTTCTCGCCCTTGGTGGGGTAGGGGTTCTTGCGGTGCTCGTACAGCCACGTCTTCAAGGTGCTCGTGGTCTCCCGGGTGGCGTTCTTTCTCCTCGCTGAGCCATTGAAGTCTACGGTTCCATATCTGGCACGCACGCACGCACGCATGCACGCACGCACACGCACGCACACACACACACACACACACACACACACACAGTGATGGAAGAACTCACATGTTTACTTAAGTAAAAGTACCAATACTGCAATATATACAAGTCTGTTTAGTCTTTAGTTATAAGTCCTTTATTCAAAATGTATACGTACATAACATGTATACATGCTCGATTCAGTATTTGGATATTTGTTATTAATTTCAGCTGCCCAGCCCCCTTCCTATACAAACCCATTGTAACTTCTAACTCCATTTTAACCAAGATAGATTCATCAAAAACACCCAACCTTTTTTCTGGTGACTGATAATGTCCTTCTAATACGTGCGGGCCGTTGTTTTTCATTTACCGTTTTCATTTAAAGGTATATTCAGTGATTTCACTCAAAAAACCTTAGGTTTCGTTTTTGGCTGGGACCTAAGCCTTTCATCCAATCAGGATAGAGAGCCAAAAACGAAACCTAAGGTTTTTTGACCCCCAGGGGTTAACTGGGGACAGGGAGGAACTCCTTATATGGTCAGCACACTCTATAGTAGAGAGGATTATCACAACAAAACAAAAAAATAAGTGATATTTGAATTAAGTGAAATCACTGAATATACCTTTAAATATTATTTTTTATGTTTTAGTCTCCTCCGTCTCGCAGCAGTGTAATATTTTCCTGTACTGTACTGTACTGTACTGTACTGTACTGTACTGTACTGTACTGTACTGTACTGTACTGTACAAGCCCTCCTCCCTGGCCTGTGTGTGTCTGTGTGTTAGGCTGTGCAACAGTGACACTTGGTGGTGAACAAAGGCTCTAATGCTATTTTCGTGCTCGGACACTTTTCGTGCTCGGACACAGGGACAGACACACATAGCTGTCTACAGTATAATTATAGGAGTGGTTGCACCACTCAAAAATAAATGGCCCCTCACAAGGACATTATGAAAAAAGGATCCGGTGTTTTCAATGTATCTGTCAGGGTTAAAATGGAGTTTGAATACGAAGGGGGTGGGGGCGGCTAAAATGAATATCAAATATCTAAATACTGAATCAAGCAACTTAAAAACTGTCTGGGGTGTTCACATAAGCCTGAGAAGACAATGAAATGACCAAACGTTTTTTTTTTTAAGTGAAATTTCCCTTTAAGTACAAAAGGCATACTCATTTCACAAGTTCACAATGTATTAAAAAACATATTTTGAAAATAGCAGATCTACCAGCATGCAGAACGGCTACTTTGAAATGCCTGAAATATACTATATATAATATATAGTGCTGATGTGCACATCATCCCTAAATATTTCAGCCATTTCAAAATAGCTGAGCGGTTATAATATTAGTTTTGTAATAATAATCAAAAGATACAAACTAACTAGAACCGTAACTAATGTTTTCATCCAATTGCAGTGGAGTAAAATAGTACAATATTTCATCTGAGATGTATGGGGTAGAAGTAAAAGTATTGAAAATTGTACTTAATTACAGTATCTAAGTACATGCACTTATAGTTACTTTACCCCACTGCAAGCATGCACACACACACACACACACACACACGTGCGCGCACACACGCACACACACACAGACGCTATGGCATCATTAGCAAAATACCTCATAAACTATATTCACTCAAAATAAATCCAAGCTACCCCGGAGTGTTATTTGAAGTAGTCCTACAGCTGTGCTCCAGACAGGTATCAGTATCACTAACACTAACACCCTCACCTTTGACCCAAACGTGACATATTCCCTCAGTGAGGTGATGGTTCCAATCCATAAAACATGATTGCTGATAGGTGTGTTCAAGCTTAACAGTTAGAGCAACAAGAGATATTTACAAACTATAGTCCACCACATCTATAGGCAATATACCGTAGTTTCTTTTCAAACATAATTACATGGACATGATTACTTAAAATGAGAAAAAGGTCTCTATAGAGAAAAGCAGCCGATCTGGGCATGAAGAATCATGACATCACCAGTGTATGAAGTTGCTATAGTTTTATACATATATTGTATAATACTATTACATAAGCATAATATGAGCCTGTAAATGTATACGTTGTCAATGTCCAACATTCAAAACCATGCAGCTACACCTGCAATGGTCAAGAAGCGTCTCTATTTTTAACCCATTCTGACCGGGCACCCATTTTGGTGTCGGCATCATGTCGTGCTTTAGCTATTGAAAAATAGCAGATCTACAAGCTCATAGCGCGCCACCGAGTGGCGCGCTACGAGCTTGTAGGTCTGCTATTTTTTTGATAAATCGAAGACACTTTTAGAATCTGATCTCAGGTCAGAATGGGTTAATAATGAAACTGTCAGGATGTAATAGACATTTTTAGAATCTGATCTCAGGTCAGAATGGGTTTAATCAGACCAGTGTGTGTCCAGTGGAAACCTCGTATGAATCTGATCTCAGGTCAGAATGGGTTAACTGTGAAATAAAATGCATGTTGATGATGTCAAGTATCCTATAGTATTTGTTTATCTTGAGGTGAGTGCAGGATGGACTTCTTCCACCCCTGACTGACGTCACACAACAACATTTACCAGAAGGATTTCTGAATGTGGGGCTTGGTCACTCTTGTGTTTGTTGTTTCCCCCCCCCCCCCCCCTCCTCCACATGTTAAATGATCCGCTGTCTGTCCTGTCTTTGAAGGGCATGGATAGAAAATGATCCGCTGTCTGTCCTGTGTTTGAAGGGCGTGGATAGAAAATGGACCTTACCTGTCGTACTGATACTGGCCCAGTGAGGTGTCGTATGGATAGTACGCTGCGGTTTGGGTGATGCCAGAGTGTAAAGTGCCTGTTCCATCCTTAATGTCATATTGTGGATTCTATAAATGAAATAAATTATAATATATTCAAAATTAGATTTTATAGGGATTTGTTTGTGTGTGTTAAAAATGCCTATACTTGGCAGATTTCTCTCTGTGTGTTTCATTAAAACACCCCACAGGGAACAAGCATGCTAGCCTATATCTCATTTCCGCTTTCTTAACACTAAACGCTGTTTGGAACCAGAATATTATAGTTCCATATTATTATTTATTTTCATAGTACAATCTAGTTAGAGTAGATTATTATATTAGACTATTATTCTCATCACGCAAGTAATTAAAATGTGGTAAATGTTTAAATGTTATAGGCTACAATATTTTTCAATGCATGCATAAACTTTTACTAAACTTGATTGAACAATGCAGTGATATAGGTGACACACACGCGCACACACACACACACACACACACACACACACACACACACACACACACATACACACACACACACACAAATGTATATCCATGTGTAACTATATACTAGGGAGTGTAAGGAACCAAATGGACATGTGTTGATCTGGTTCCTTGCAGAGTTACACATGCAAGCTAGATTAATAGATTCGATGTTATGCAAACAATAAACAGTATAACATAACAAAATAAATCTAATGAAGAGGGGAAATGTTGAAGTGGGCAGTGAAGCTTAATAGGTTTAATTGATCAAGCAGCCGTTTAGGAAGGCTAGACTATAGACATGCAGCTCAGCTCAGACAGGCATAGATCGATGCTGCGTGGCGGAGCAGCCAGCCAGTCCGTGCGTAAAGCTCGACCTACCAGCGAGGAGTAGAGAGCCGGCTCGGTGCTGTATGGGAAGTAGTTGGCGTAGCTGTGAGTGGCTGCGGCCGCGGCAGCCGCGTACGGAGAGCTGTACATCCCCAACGCAGCGTTGCAGAGCTCGGTCCTGGCGCCGGGCAGGAGCCGGTGCTGCTGCTGCTGGTGATGGTGATGGTGGTGGTTCTCGTAGTAGGGGGACGCCGGACAGCAGAAGCCGGACGTTAATACGGGGGGCTGCTGGGATGAACTGGTGCCGCCGTCACCAGACACCGACCTGGAGGAAATCGAATCGTAGCAAGTCGTACTGGGGTTTGCCGACACGAAAAACTGCATGAAGAAGAATCGTGGATAGACAGAAGTGTCATTGGCGTTTTTGTCGCATCCATGCGCTGTTTTATTTGGATAGTGTGCGTGTGTGTAAAGTATAAGGAGAGATTTAGTCTGATAGGGAATTTCAGATGAGGTAAGGATCAGTGCAGGCTTTACGCGAATCCGTGACACGCAATTAATGTTTTCACGTATAATAGTGGCTACTGTAGCATTATATTGTGAAACTATATCAGCCCGTGGTAATTATTGTTATTTAAGAGCAGCCTATTGTAATAAATGGGTATAAAAGGTTTAATTGCTATAACGTTCCGTTCAGTTGTCAGCAACAACGCCACTAAAACAAGATGCAGAGAACATGATAGAAATTAAAAGTTGGATAACAACTTTGAATAGTCTTAACTTTTGCACCAGAATTTTAACCAATTGCTTTGATCTATATGCCATTAAAAAGTATATGGTATTAATGTAAACGCTTGCATATTAAGGCTATAAGCTTTCGTTCAAAAACCTTTATACAAAATAATGATTGCAATGCAATACCTAATTTGTTGCAAGTCTCTGATGTCCGAACTTTGAGTGAAAAGTTCGGAGCGCTCGCAGTTTAACTTGACGAGCAGCGCGATGGTTGAACTAATAGGTGACATTCATCTCTTTTGTCATCGGAACAACACGTGAGCATCATTCATAATTCAAAGTAATTGGACATGCATGTCGATATTTGGTCCGACAAAAAGCACGGCACGCAATTGTCATTTACTGCCAGGGAAGTTTGACAGTCAGCCAGCCATCTGTGTCCCATCGGAGGCAGAGGGTATAGGCTATATGATAACTTGTTACAACACACTCATTCTGTAGGCTATATCAAAATATGATGTAATATTAGGCTATATAGATAATAATATATATAGAGGCTTACCTGGGAAGCTGCATTGTAAGGGTATCCAAACTGCGAGAAAGACATAGCTGCTTCTTTTGTTACCATCAGCAATAATATTCTTCACCCTTGATCGATTGTAAACCAATTCTACTTAAATCCACCGTCTTGCACACATTTCCACGCACGGCCTTCCCCTCAATAATAGATGACTACACTCATAGGAGGGAGACTTTGGGCTGCAATATACCAGCTGCAGATAGTTTTATATGAATTAAATAATCCCCCAAAGGAGCCGATAAGAAATGAAAATTAAGCGTCATTAAGAATAGAAAAAAATGTTGTTGATGTTAGCCGAAGGAGGCTTAAAGGATAACGAAAGACTTGCAAGATATGGACTCTGCTTGTGCTATTATTTGTGCCTCTATAGTTCTTTAGCATTCACCCATGCCAAGGGTACCAGCGTGACGTCATTGTAATCCCGGAACGACAGGACAGCAAGGATGGAATAATGTCTTTGCCAATCACGTCCAGCATTGCTGTTTTATTACAGCGTTGCACTGTAGCCTATAATACACACACAGCTGTGTTGCTCTTTGTGTGGAATTATTGGCTGATTTAACGATCAAATATAAAGACTGCATCTACATGGGGGTTGCTATATTGTGCCTCCATTATATTGCATCGTTTTTTGTGAAATGATATTTATTCAAACCACACAAAAGTAGCCTATATTTTGGCAGCACCATCACGCATATACGATGTCAGTCTTTGACAGAAGATTCATTTTACAGTAGGCCTAAGTATGGACTAATTAAGTAGCCTATATGTAAGACAGGAAAACTAAATCCTTCTGTTGTCATATAGCCAAACAATATTACACAGGACGTTTATTATTATTATTAATATTCATATTATTAATATATTAATATATTATTATTATTTCATATTTTATTGTCTATGCTAAAGAAATGGAAAGTAATTGAATGAGCACCTCTGCTCTGACACTCCATTTTCGCCCCCTCGACCTTTGTTCGCCTCTGGCTGTGCTTGGCCAAAGGTCCGAGTCAGAGTTAATGACATGATGCTTCTATCTCTCTCTCTATTAGAGTCCCAGCAGGACAGGTGTGTGTGTGTGGAGGGAAGGGGCTTTGACAGGTCAATAGACCCGTGATTGATGCGTGCCTGCCCTGGAGACCCACGTGCACATTGCGCGTAATGCGTAATTGTGTCAATTAACAAATGGATACGTGCCCGTGTTAAACCAGCGAGTAACTGAGTGAAAATATGCCTTAGAGGTGAAACACAAAAGAAACTGTGAGAGGGGGCAAAGAAAAGAAAGAAAGTGAAACCCCGCGTGCTCTCACTCTAATTAAATATCCGTGGACGCGGAGCACGAGAATTGCATTTTAATTGAATAATGCTCACTTGAAGAAGATGGGGAAGGAATGTGTGGCTGCCTGCAGTGAATACAATGAGAATGAATTTAAGCCTTATTAGATCAACAAATCAACCATAGCTGGGCTATTCTTGAGACTCTCTCTCTCTCTCTCTCTCTCTCTCTCTCTCTCTCTCTCTCTCTCCCCCCCCCCCTCTCTCTCTCTCTCTCTCTCGCTCTCGCTCTCTCTCTCTCTCCCCCCCCCCCCCCCCTCTCTCTCTCTCTCTCTCTCTCTCTCTCTCTCTCTCGTCTCTCTCTCTCTCTCTCTCTCTCTCTCTCTCTCTCTCTCATATAAACAAGCTCTGTGTGTCGCGCACGTGCGTGTGTGCTTTATGTGGATATATTCTTTTGGTTTGTCAGATGTCAGGAGGATAATTATGTTCCGTTCATTTACGTAATAGGCCTATATGTTTCACGACAGCTTTGATCAGTCCTATACTGATATACGGTTGGTTCCGGAATAAACAATGAAGCTCTCTGAGTCCGTTGTAACGACCGGACCGACCCGTATAGCCGTAGGGCTCCTTCAGCAATCAGCACCACTTCAATACGGTTGGGGTGGAGACGGAGTTTAAACTTCACACCCGTCGCTCGGAGCGACTGGCGTCTGGCGGTCTAGCTGCGACAATGTCAGGAGGTAGGCCTATAGCCTAACCGGTTAAAAAGTACAATTATGATATCTAATCTAGCCTGTTATAGAGTAGTCAGTAGTGGTTCGCAAACGTTTTAATTTCAAGGAACCTCAACAAGGGACCATTTGGAAATCCCTCACGAAACTCTGAAGCCAGGTATAGCTGGACCCCTCTTTTTGAAGACAATTGATCTGACTTTGTCAACTCCGTTTCCATATATATAGCCTCTTATTATTATTATTATTAGGCTATTATTTCCTCATGTGGCTGTCTCAAGTCAACAAGCCAATCACAAGC
>NC_139699.1:5099218-5171718 GCF_964188405.1 Protomyctophum parallelum
AAATCTTTCTTATTGACACCTCACACTCTTTTTTTTTCTTCTTTGCTAATACACAATCAACTGTTGACAGGTGTCAAGGCCCCCCCCCCGGAGGTCATGAAACTCACTCAACCTTTAAATGTGACCATGTCCACTTCCAATCCCGCGTGTGAGAAAATGGAAAAACAGATAAACTGTAGCTTGCAAGTATTAAAGTATACATGTTCTTTTTATTTTCTCTTTCTCCCAGTATAGGCAGCGAAAATGCAAGGCTGCATGGCGACCCATCTCCCCGGCCCTGTACAACGAGAGAGGAGACGGTTCTCATTACTGTCACTCCAATTACTGGCCGCAGCGCTGCCGCAGCTGTCACCACCATCGGGTCATGGTATACGTTAGTGCGGTGGCCATCTTGTCTCTTATGCATTATTTCCGAATGTTCTCATACGCTGAATTTGCCGTGACGGAGAAGTTTCTGCGAAGTTGTTTATTGTTAACAACAGTGGTGGAAGACATTTTAAATATTGCTATACTTAAAGGACCACTTCACCACTTTTCAACTTATCTTCATATAGGCCTATGGTCCTCACTAATGTTCATGATAAAATACCACAATCTTTTCTAATCGGAGGGCTGTGGGCAGTTCAGAAACCTGTCCACCAGTGACATCATCGTTAAGCAGATTATTTTTTAAACAAGATTTAAATATATATATTTACATTGCAACTTTTCAGGAATAGCAAGCCTGCAGTTTCTATTAGCTTGGATTCCCCATCGATGATGTACTGTAACCGGTGGACAGGTTTCTGGACTGCCCACAGCCCTCCCATGAGACGCAGTACACATGATGTACTGTAACCGGTGGACAGGTTTCTGGACTGCCCACAGCCCTCCCATGGGACGCAGTACACAAAAAGGACAGTTCTTTGGTTTCGGTTCCTCAACGCAAAACACCAATGAAAAGTCAGGGGTGAAAGTGGGCCGGAAAATGGGCCGGAACGGGCCGGAACGCCGTTATTTTAAATAACCTGCCACATGTGCTACAAACGCATGTCCACAAGTGTTATTAGTTATTTTCTAATAAAGTGCTCATGAATTTTCCCAGTGTGTCAGTCAGCGTAATCCTTGCGTTCAGTGTTTATTTTAAATGTATTCAACAGAGAGAAGTGTTGTCCACTCCACCACTCGCACGATGCGCAACAAACCATGGGCTCAGTCATATAACGCTATGGGCTCAGTTCACTTTGCAGTTAGACCGGATATGGAAACTGCCTTTCTTCGTACCTCATACAGTAGGCGGGCTATGACAAATTAAATACAAAACATGTTTCTGATTGGCAGACTCTTCTGATTGGTTCAAATCACACGCCTTTTGTGGAAAGAAAAAACAAGTAGACACCCTGCAATGAGAAGTTACAGCAGTAGGCCTACTAATAGATGCAAGCACAGGTAATAATAATAACTGTTCCAAAATTCAGTTTTCTATGCATTTCTGTGTTTTTGGGTAGCGTGGCACTGTTCTGACCGCTCATTAGTCCGACCCCTAACCATAACCGCACGTTTTGGGCGTTTTGACACACAATTTAGACTCCAGGAGGTGTCCGGCAAGAAGCCAATTGACACATGCAACAGACGTTGGCTTCAAATGTTTGTCTGCGTGCTTTTGTGTTTGCCATCGTAAGGGAACAAACAAAACAAAAAACAAGCAAACAAACCCAAAACATGTCCCATACTGTACACAGACGTGTCCAGACATGACAGCAGTAATGCAATGAGTAGGGGCCTAAGTGTTAAGTAGCTCCCCATCACTTTGGCCTGCCAGTGCCTGCTGAGCACCCCCCACCACCCTCTGCCTGTACCATTGGACACAATGCACAGAGAAGGGGGGGGGGGGGTGCTGGTGTTGGGGGGGGGGCCCATCTGGTCCTGGTTCAGTCTGGTTTACTGAAAAGTGGTGCCAAAACAAATAGCCGCGCTTGGTTTTTCTTTTTCATAAATAGTTTTGAAAGGCTTCACCAGGAGTTTTTTGGGGGCGGATTATGGCGGGGAAGCGGGGAGCCAGGCCCTGTGGTGGAATAATCCATGCCGGGGAAGCGGGGAGCCAGGCCCTGTGGTGGAATAATCCATGCCGAGCTGACAGTTTGGTTTGCGCCTCTTTAAAAGTAAAAATAAAAGATTGTTTTGGAGTTATTTCTCCCTTTCTTCAGGTTCCTGGCAGAGCGTTGGGACGGTGAACTTTTTCAGAGGCTGCTGTGTTGTGCGTGCGCGTGTGTGTGTGAGAGAGAGAGAGAGAGACGAGGGAGGATGAGGAGGAGTTGTGCTCGCTCTTCCCTCCCGAGCGCTGCGTTGTCAGTTTCAATAACATCAGCCGAGCCTGTAACACATGCTAGGAGTTCAGTAGAGAGTTCAGCGCCTCTATGCGATGCAGGGAAAATGTCTCTCTTCCTAAAGGAAAGTCGGGGTCTCACCCATCCACTTTGATTTCGGACCCGTGGGTCAAGGAGACACCAAAGGAAGGAAAACCCAAGGTTATGTAGTGAGGTGAATTAGTCTTGTGTTACACAGACGAAAAATGTAAGCGAGGATTTATCTTCCATTATCGCACGCACATTCTTTTGTTTTGATTTTCCGCTGCGGTCTTGGGGAGGAAAAAAAAAGAGACCGGCAACCAATTGGTAGTCATCATCACTTAGCTCCAGTTATTCTACAGGCCTGAGAAAACTTGACCTGAGCGCTTTCATGTGCAGCTAGGTAAGTGTGCCGGGCTCATGGCTAACTGGTACCAGACTACACTCTGTGGAAGCCTTAAGGATGATTTAGTCGTGCCGATATACAAGCTCACGACGCGTCACGGTGTGACGCGTCGTGAGCTTTTGGATCTGCCATTTTTAGTGTGCAACACGGATACGCAGCCAAGCATAAATCAGGCATTAAAGATTCTATGGGCCCTGGAGCCCAAAGCCTATAGCCAGCCCCCTGCACCACCCGTTCCACCCTCTGTATGGAATGAAATAGCCGTTCCACCAATGACGGTTCAATCATCGTGGGCCCCTCTGTTCCTCATTTGCCGCTCAGGATGGTGGAGGTCCCTCCGTGGTCGGCTTCCAACTGGATCCAGATGGGGGGGGAGGAAAAAATATTCCCCCCACAACCAGTTTTGCCTTTGCATCTAGCTCTCCTGTGTCACGTGCCATGTCACGCCAGCGCAGTGGGACCATGATGCTTTATAGTGCCTGTCTTCGGACAAAAACCTGACCATTCCTGACCTACATGGCTCCCAAAGGGTCCAGTCAGGTGCTCATTCAGGGGGGTGCGGGGTGACGTGAGTGTGGGAGGAGTGGTCGGTTGAGGATGCTTGACTCCAGAACACTACTGAGAGGATCTGCCTCCCTTGATGAAGCGGTGCAGTGCTGGCATTTACCTGTGCACTTTTATTGTCTCTCGCAGAGCCATTAAAGTCCATATGTCAGCAGGACTGGAAAGAACAAGCGAGAAATGTTTTTCTACGAAACACCACTCATTCTTCTGTTATTGCTTCTTCTTAAACGTGTCCGTCTTGCAGTTAAACCGCGAGGAAGGGCCAGTTATTCTGAGCCGAGCGCTGGCATTGCCTCGTCCTAATAAAATCCAGAGGGGAAAAGTCCTCCTCCCCTTTTCACAGCAGCGTGTTATGCATTTTCTCCCCAGGGTCTCCGCCCCATCAAGTGGATTGCCACTCGGACATGGTTGTTTTATTTCCCTTTCATTCCCCCCCTCCCCCCCCCCCCCCCCCCTAACTGCGCTCCGTTCAAATCACATGCACTATCGACAACCAGACATGACCAACGTTATTTTCCCTTCCCTTTGCATGATCTGGATCTACCTAAAAGAGAAGAAAAAAGGGGGCTCCCTCAAATCCATCTAACTTAAAAGCAGATGTTACATGGCTGCCAACATCAAAAGGTCTTGTTAGACGTAGAAAAGGTGAAATCATATACCTTTGATTGCAGCGGTCGCTGGTTAATGTAAACGAGTTGGGAACATGGCTGCTGAGTGAACCTTGACCTTGGCCTCATGGCCAATACATCATCAGATTTCCAACGAAACACACTAAATAATACACCGTAGTTTTGGCTCCAGCTTGTTAGGGCTAATTTCTGATTTGCAGATTGTCAAGCTTACTTTGGAGGGAACCATAGGGGTGGCTGTATCGGGTCTCACAGAGGCCCCCCCGCTCTGTCGTACGAAGGCTGCATCCAAATACAAGGGGCAGTATCCTTGAAACACGACTCAACTGCTTTTAGCCCATTCTGACCGGGCACCTATTTTGGTGTCAGCATCATGTTATGCTTTAGCTATTGAAAAATAGCAGACCTACAAGCTCATATCGCGCCACCGAGTGGCGCGATACGAGCTTGTAGGTCTGCTATTTTTGAAAAATCGAAGAGCGACTGACATTTTTAGAATCTGATCTCAGGTCAGAATGGGTTCATCAGACCAGTGTGTGTCCGGCGGAAACCTCGTATGAATCTGATCTCAGGTCAGAATGGGTTAAGATGCCCCCCCCCCCACTCACCCACCCGCCCACCATACCCTCCTCAAGATGTTTTCCATTTCGGAGTCATAGATATGTAGTTTGTGCACTGTCCATTTATCTCAAGGATATCCATACAGAGTGAAATAAGAGGTAAAACGGAGTGAGAAAAGTGGGTAGCATTCCTCTCATAAGTACACGCTGAATGAGAGTCCTTCAACAAGTGTCATGTTTACACTGCTCGTGGGAAAACAAACCGACACACGCTGAGCTTGAGGGGGTTGTAAAACAGCCCTTTGGTACGTTGGTAGCAGGGCTTAAATTCCAACAGAGCCGTCTCACCCCCGAGTGTTGAGAGTAAACATAGAGAATCTTGAGGCTAATTAGAAGAGAAGAAAAAGCTCACAGAGATTGAGGCACACATCACAGACAGAGTGGAGTGCTAAACCTGAGCAGAGCTCCTCCCATGACAAACATTTAATGAGCTATAGGAGCAGATGCATTGACATGCAATCAGCCATATGATAAAGGTTAGACTTGTGCTGCTGGCTTCATTAAATAATGAAGGCTTGCTCAACACAAGTGGAACACTATGAAATAGTGCCCTTTTTTGACACCATCCAAAAGATGGACTGTTTAATTACGCATTATAATTTAAGGTGTCTAGAGTTTTGTGTTCAAGTGTGCCAACTCATTAATGCAGATAAATGATGCATTAATACTGTAATGTAATAATAAAATAATAAATAATATTGTAATAATGCAAATAAATACATGGTTAGGGGAGGGGGGCTTAACTTCACACTGCAGCACAAGGCTGCATAGTGGTTAGTTCAACCGTCTGCTGAACCAGCCTGACGGCGGGCCGCGGGTTCGACTCCCGATCCCGACGGCCTTTGCCACGTGTCTCCCCCCCATCTCTCTCCCTATTTTATGTCAGATTACTTTCAACCTATCAATAAAGACAGAAAAAGCCCCAAAAAGTGTGTGTGTGTGTGTGTGTGTGTGTGTGTGTGTGTGTGTGTGTGTGTGTGTGTGTGTGTGTGTGTGTGTGTGTGTGTGTGTGTGTGTGTGTGTGTGTGTGTGTGTGTGTGTGTGTGTGTGTGTGTGTGTGTGTGTGTGCGTGCGTGCGTGCATGCATTCTTCGACCTGAAGTGAGTGGTCCATCATGAGAATGTTACTCCGGGTCAGACAGTCAACTCAATCACCTCCGTTACCGGGCGCAGCACAGCAGGTGGGCTCTTTGGAGAGACGTTGGAGTCGTGGCTGCTCCATCATGAAAACGTGCCCAAATGCTCACTGTGTTCAGGATTAGGGCAATCTGGGAATCCATCGGCCAAAAAGAAGCGCCACACAATTCCCTGTGTAGAGACGAACGCCCGTTCACTCTCCTTCAGCCCTCCTCTGGTGCTCTCTACACGTCGTAATGGGAGTTGCAGACAGAGTCAGCTGCATGGGTTCAGAATCTAGGGTGCCCTAACCCTAACCCAACTTAACCAGGAATTTAAAATAGATTCCTTGTTCCATGTTTGTTAAAAAGCAAATGTTAAATACATTTCTGTTCAATTACTTAAAAAAAATAATTTCTGCTATATTCTGGTTTTCGTTTGTGTTCCGTTTGTGTTTTGTTTGTGATCCTCGGACAGAGTATGTGCATGTGCGTGCGTGCGTGCGTGTGCGGGTGCGTCCGTATGTGCGTGTGCGTGCGTGCGTGCGTGCGTGCATGTCTCTGTGGAAGCATGCTATAATGTTTTCACTTAGCCCTGGCTCTGGGCCCTTTGTGCACTCCCCTTCATGTGAAGGTCCTGCAGCATCATGGCCTGCTGTCAGAGACATCACAGCCCAGAGCCTGACTTACACTCACATGCACCCGTCTCTCTCCCTCCATTCTCTGTCTCATGTGTGTGTGTGTGTGTGTGTGTGTGTGTGTGTGTGTGTGTGTGTGTGTGTGTGTGTGTGTGTGTGTGTGCGCGCGCGCACGCACGCGCACGTGAGACTGTGAGTGTGTGAACCAGTGCGCTTTGCCTCGTTCTCCATAACACTGACCAGTACTCTTTTTTTTCTGCTTCTTTTCTTTTCCCAGTGTAAAATCTGTTTGAAATTCCCTTTTTTCCTCTCCCTCTCTCTCTCTCTCATTTCTGCATGCTCGGTATGGTGCTGTTGCACTTGTTTGGTCCAAGCCAAGGGAGATCCTCGGCATCCTAAATCCCCATACACACGACTCCTGGCTCACCTGATAAATAAATAAAAGGGCAGCACAATTCCAAAAGATGTAAAGATTTTTTTCCCCCTCTTTCGTGCTCTCTTGAAGGAGCTGTGTGTATTGCTCAATTCCAGGATTAGAAAGCAGCCCCTTTGTTGGATGGATGTGTGGGCATGAGCACTCGCAGGCCTTTCACAAAGGGAGTGTGTGGGTGGGGTGTACTCCATCCTGGTGAATATTTTAGCTCTGCAGATTGATTCGGGCTGCCCAAACACACCTAGCAGTGCTTACCCCGGTCGTTTTTATTTTATTTTATTCATCAAAGCAGAGAGACACTGCAATACGTAAGATGTGTCCTTTGATGTTATAAAGTTAAACTGCTTTGATTGTTGAACAACAGATAAGGCAAATACATTTGAAAACGTACAGTTAAGTTCATAATGCACACTTATGACAGTAATGATACTGCATGTGCTTAATGACAATGAAAGATGGATAGATGGCAAACAGACGTTTGATTCTGTGCATCAATTACAACCTTTCAGCAATCTGAAGTTATCCATGAAACTCATCCGCTGAAAAACACATACCTGCAAAACTTTAGTTTGTATACACTTTTTTTTTACAGCATGCATGGCCATTATTGGTGATGTATTTATGGCTATTTTCATTGGACCAGTTCATATGATTTGTGCTGCTCCTTTTCTAACAAACTGCACACATACATATTAACTATACTATCAATTGCTAGAGGGACTCTCAGTCTCAGGCACTGTAAGGTTGGGGCAGATTCACAGATCGCCGGCCTTTTGTTGGTGGAAATAGTTTTGACAACATATGAAGAGATTGCATTGGTCCACTCCACATGCATGAGACACTAATTCATTATGCATTTGATAATAAAAGTTCTTAGTGTGCTGTGTGTGCTGTGTGTGTGTGTGTGTGTGTGTGTGTGTGTGTGTGTGTGTGTGTGATATGTGTGTGATGTGTGTGTGTGTGTGTGTGTGTGTGTGTGTGTGTGTGTGTGTGTGTGTGTGTGTGTGTGTGTGTGTGTGTGTGTGTGTGTGTGTGTGTGTGTGTGTGTGTGTGTGTGTGTGTGTGTGTGTGTGTGCGTGCATGCGTGTGTGCGTCACGGTGCGTGCGTGCGTTTGAGTGTGAGGTGAGTGGCTTGTGTTTATATGTGAGGAGATGGCTGGCAATGGGTCAGTGGGGACAGGGTGCCGAGCAATGAGACAATGGCCTTGTAGCCCCCAGTCCTCCCCCAGGGCGCGGGGGTCCTTGCCAGGGGCTTATCACTTCACACGCTGTCATTTCCTACACCCTCCCACCCCCCCTCCACTTCCTCCACCCTCCCTTCCACTCCTTTCCTCCTCTCCTCTCCTCTCCTCCTCCTCCCAGCCACTATAACACCTCCTCAGGCTGTCGGCACGCAGGTTCGGATGGCTTCCTACAGGATGCAGAGGTCTGTGTTCAGTCCAGAGTCTCGTACAGAGAGACTGATAACCCCTTGGCGAGGCGCTACGCCGCCAGCTGACACGAAGCAGATGTCCCACCTGATCCCATCTCCTTGGGAACGGGACACCCGAAACGGAAATACACTGTTGGGATAGGAAGAGAGCGAGAGAGAGAGAGAGAGAGAGAGAGAGAGAGAGAGAGAGAGAGAGAGAGAGAGAGAGAGAGAGAGAGAGAGAGAGAGAGAGAGAGAGAGAGAGAGAGAGAGAGAGAGAGAGAGAGAGAGCAGAGCAGAGCAGAGCAGAGCTGTCAGCAGAGGTCTGACAGGGTGTGACCTGAAGTCTCAGAATGTATGAGCTGTAGAAATGATGCTGATACGATCTCATCTCAAGGCTGTTTCTATCCTTTGAGGGAGAGCAATTTGCACAAAGATTATGTTATTGTTGTTATAAAAAGTGAGTGGGATCTGTTGCTCCTTATCTTCTATTATTATTATTGTACAAAAGCATTATTCAACCTGTTCTGTTGTACTGTTCCACGTGTTTCTACAACATACTGTCCATACAGTATTACCTGTATTGCTTCCAAGATTATCGGACTTCCCACCAACACTTTCTGATATGAACAACAGGGCCGGTTCTAGGCATAAGCAATATGCCACAACCACTGAGGGGGGGCACATCACTTTTTATTTTTATTTTTTATATATGTGTCCCCTATCCCATACATGGGCTACTGGGGGCCGGGGCCACATGTGGCCACATGTAAAACAATCCAAAGAATACATTTCCGGGGTCAGGGTGCGCCCGTCGCAAACAACGTACAGTATAGTGACATTGATTTCAGACCCGGAAGTGTATAGTTTTACGATATTTATGACAAGATTTATTCAATTTTCTCTAGAAACAGGCTGTATCAAATATGAACTAGATAAAGTGCCCCTCGGGGCACAGTTCTCCACCAGGGCAGGTGAGGTTGTGGCCTCCTGGTGGCGCTATAATAGGCCAATGTGAAAAAGGTGCAATTTCTTCTTACGACTTGGATGGAAATTGGATGATTTGAGGCATTTTGTTCCAAAAATATGTTTTGCAAAAATCGGAGGAAGGGTCAGACCGGAACATCCGTCAGATGTATTTCCCCCGGATATGATATTTCTTTCGACCAATCACGACACTTCATTCATTCACGGAGAATGTAAAATTGTAAAGCGTCGACATCATTTCCTTCCGTACTTCCGCCAAGATCCCGCAACTTCTTCCCCCAAACAATTATACACTCGTCGTAGAGCCCATTGAAAATGTTAAACTTCTGGAATATTTATTTTATTATATGTAATTTCTATTATATGTATTATATGTAATTTCTATATTTATATAGGGTTTGGCTATGAAGTCTTGCCCAACCGATAGGGTTCTAAAAGTGCCCCACAATGTTCTAAAAGTGACAAATATGACTTTAACTGAGGGTATAAGGAAGTACAATGTGCACCTATACAGCATTTGTATATTATACACTGACACCCAGAGAAATGCACTGACCCCATCGTATTGTGAGAATCAATGTCTTCAGAGAAAGAACACAAATGTGCACACATTATGCACTCAGAGAGAGAGAGAGAGACACACACACACACACACACACACACACACCAGACAGCCTCCTGTGGAGCAGAGATGAAGCAGCATACGCACAGGGAAGATTTTTAGCGCCATGACCTCATTACTATTCAGACCCGGTGGTGAGAAGATGAGCTGCTCTTCGTTCCCAATGCAGACCGCCTCCTGCACCCCCAGCTCACCAGGAGATGTGAGGAAGTGTGTGTGTGTGTGTGTGTGTGGGGGGGGGGGGGGGGGGGGGGGGGGGCGTGCAGGGGATGGTGACACGGGGGGGGGGCACGGCCTCCCCTGACCCCCTGCTTCCTCCTGGGAGATAGACATTCTCTGCTTTCTGTCAGGGGTGTCCTCCGTGCCAGACCCCAGGGCCAGCGCTCGCTGGGAATCCAGATTTCTCGCTCTCTCTCTCTCCCCGACGCCACACCACACCCCACCTCCCGTCCCGATGGTCTCCTAGAGCTGCCATGGGTGAATTAAGGAAAACACAAACCCAGGGGGAGAAAAAAAAGGTTAACTTCCTCCTCCTTCCGCCCGTCCGTCCTTCCTTCCTTTTCCTATAGTTTCCTATCCTCCATCTTTCTCCTTTCTCTCTTCTTCCCTGTCCACTCTCTCTCCTTCTTTCTTCCCCGCCTGGCTGGTCGATAGCGTTAATTGGCTCGCTCCGTCACCGCTGCATTGATTGCGGCCACTAATAAAAGGGCTATTGATTGGCACTTTGTTTAACACTGGGCCACGCGGTGAGAGCTGCCCTCTAATGCTATCCTGACAGCAACCTTTTCCTGTTTCCTAGTTTCTTAATGTCATAAATTATGTCACGCGATTAGTGGAGAGTTTCCCTTGCCCCCTCCCCTTCGTTTTTTTTTTCTTCTTCCAAATCGATGTGATGCCATGTCTCCTAAAACGGAAGAGTCTGTCTGTGGCTTTAGCTTATAGCTTGGTGTTGTTGCCTCAGATCCGGAAAAAGTCTACGCAAAGTGGACCACATAAGCTTTGTTAGTCACTTCCTCTCCCACTTCCCAATGACCCCTGGGAAAAGTAGTCTTTTACACCTCTCTCTCAGCTTAAGTGGTGGATGTCGCAGAAAGGGTTGGCCCTATAGATGTAATTTGGTGCTGAATTGTATAATTCTCCGAATGATTACGCCCATTCATAATTGGCCCACAGCGATTAAGGTCAATTAGGACAATCCAAAGTGGTTTTGCGCCTCCACACTCCACAGTGTCCACACACAGGCAGATGTGTGAGGTTTTGCATTAACCCATTTTGGGCGGGCACCCCTTTTTGGAGTTTTAAACATTATGTTATAATTTAGCTATTGAAAAATAGCAGATCTACAAGCTCATATCGCGCCACCGAGTGGCGCGATACGAGCTGGTAGGTCTGCTATTTTTGAAAAATCGTGAAAATGTGCCTCAAATTTGGAATATATTTTTTCAGAACGAACGTTTTTAACTCAAATCTTTGCTTCTGGAGAGGTCCCTGGAACAACATATTTTCAAGATGGGGGGTCGGTGGCCAATTACATATAATTTTTGGGGTCCTTGACATGAAATATTGAGTGATATAGGCCTAGAAACATAGGTATTTCAGAAAACTGTCAGGATTTAGAAGTCTTTTTTTATTTCGATGTCAGGCCTAAATGGGTTAAGGGACATGCGGGTTGACAGGAAACAGGCTTTGAGATATCCCTAACATGAACTCAATATCTAGTTTTATTGCAATTAGCCGTGTGCTATTTCTCACATAGTGCTCCGACCTAAAGCATTAGCAAGTCACCGCTAGGTCTCCTGAGGAAGACGCTGGAAACGGGAAATGGCCTGTAAGTACCTTGGCGAGGGATTTAACCTATTCTGACCTGAGATCAGATTCATACGAGGTTTCCGCCGGACACACACTGGTCTGATGAACCCATTCTGACCTGAGATCAGATTCAAAAAAATGTCAGTCGTTCTTCGATTAAAAAAAAAATAGCAGACCTACAAGCTCGTATCACGCCACTCGGTGGCGCGATATGAGCTTGTAGATCTGCTATTTTTAAATAGCTAAAGCATAACATGATGCCGACACCAAAATGGGTGCCCGTTCAGAATGGGTTAATTATCACCAGTAAATATTCAATGATCAATGGAATTTGTTTTAGCAGATCAATAGGTGGCCAGGCCCCCGAGAAGGACAATGTGCATAAGTTGCTATTTGCATTTCAAAGCAGCTTGGATCACGTGCACGGCCCCATTGGAAATCCATACCATTTTGTACGGCTGTATTTCATATTTAGCTGTTTTATCTCCTTATCACTGACTGCTATTGATTCTGTTCCCTTTATTTACTGCCGGCAAACTGCCTTAGGTTTAAAGTGTCAAAATGTTTTTTACCTATACCTCCATCTGCATTTATATTATACCTCTCATTTCTAGAACTATACCTCTGTCTGTCTGAGTCCCTCCCCCATCTCTGTCTAGTTCTTAACTCGCTCTCCATCATTCTGCCTTCATCTCTCTCTCCTCTCAGCAGAGAGCTAGAAATTAAAACCTTGTCACCCCCCCCCCCCTCCCCAACACACACACACACACACACACACACACACACACACACACACACACACACACACACACACACACACACACACACACACACACACACACACACACACACAGCTCCCTGCTCACTGGGGTGTGAATCTTTATTCAAATAAATATCTCAGAGGTACCTTGGGAATTCTCTGAGCCACTTCAAAGAACCCCACCACACAGACACACACACACACACATACACACACACACACACACACACACACACACACACACACACACACACACACACACACACACACACACACACACACACACACACACACACACACACACACACACCTCAATGACGCTTGTTCCTGCCTGAGTCCCTATTTTGTTCTCCGCCTTCTAATGGCTTGTTTTCCCCCTCATCAGCGCCACCATCACCTCTCACAGTGTTGCTCAGAAGCCCCATTTAGCCAAGTTCACCTGGAACGGCACGCTACGCTGTGCAAGTTGGGGCACCCCCGCCTCAGCTTTGATCACCACCATACAGAGCTGTAGTGTTGTTTAAAATATATGTTTTTCAAACCACTTTCATGGGTATGTAAAAAAAGAAAGAATAGGTTTTAAGACCCCCAGTCACCCGTTCCTTCCTTCCTTCCTTCCTTCCTTCCTTCCTCCCATCCTAACCTTCCCATTTTCACCCGCCTGCCCCTCCTCCTCCTCCTCCTCCTCCTCCTCCTCGGCTATTCCACCCATGCAACGCTCCCCCCAGGTGGGATGCATTGTGGTGTCGGAGGCAGGCGGTGTGGTGCAGAGAACCTAGAACAGCAGGAGCCACTCAAGATCAAAGGCTATAGTTTGCGCAGCACTGTGGCTGACTGGCAGTGCTGGTAAACACCGCCTGACGGCAGGTAAGGTTAACCTCGTTTTCTGTGAGGTTTCAGCTGGGTATATAAATGGAACACTTTTATGTTTATGATGTAGTGATTAGGTGGTCCTGTACCCCGAAGCCAGCAGCAGGCTGTAGGAGGCCCCACACATGTGTATAGCACGCCTTGTTAGTTATATAACGGAGCGATGATGATCGTCACTAATGCACCTTTCGAATGTCGGGTATCGGGCGGTCATGGCTGAGTGTTAAAAGTGGCCGTTTGGGAATTGGAAGGTCGCAGGTTTGCCCCCCAGGTTCACCCAGTCTATGAGTCTTAGTGTCCCTGAGCAAAACACTTAACCCCTTAACTGCTCCCCGGGTGCTGTATTAATACCGCCCACTGCTACTAATAGTTAGCATGGGCAAATGCAGAGGACAAATCCATGTGTGCAGTGAAAATAAAAATACCCTACGGGAGTGCAGGGACTACTAATTGCAGCGGTAGGTCGCAGATTACGATGAAAAGCTATCACTCCGTCACACCACCATATATGGCCGTCAGTCCATCACGCCTCGTGACACGCTGTTCGTGGCCGTCTCTGAAGATCACAACACTGACCTCATCAAACCCTGGATAGCCATACATGGAGAAGACTGGATCATCACCTACAGGCTCTAAAATCCATCCCTACCTGGGCCCTCATCAAACCCTATACACGCTCAAAGACACTGCCCCCACTGCCACATATATGGAGCTGACCTGTTCTGACATTCCATGTTGATCTGACCTCATCAAACCCTGTACACTCATGACACGCTCCAGATATGGCGGACAGTACATCATTCATTCCTGTTGATCTGATTCTGAGCCCCCATGCCAAAGCGCCAGCACTCGCCCAGCAGTCTGCTGTCACCCAGGCAGATGCGGGTCTTTTTGGGCCCTCAGGCGTCTTACTGGTATATATATCATAATTATTATTATTATTATTATCATTATTAGCTGTTCGTACATGACGAGAAGGAGCACGATGCAGCTGGAAAACATTCCAACGAAGCCCTGCACATTTAATCTATTAATCTGACTATTGATTGGTCCTAGTGTGGGTGTTTTTTTTAACAGAAAGGCACAGTTTGAAAGAATGGCAAAACAGCAAATATATCTATAGACAGAATTGTTAATGAAAAATGAAGCATGAGAAAACTATTCATAACACTGGCCAGATTGGCATTGGGTCTGCTCTCCACTGCCTGCCTGTCTGGGCATGCAGTGAGGTGACTGAGGTCCAGCCCCCCCCCCCCCCCCCCCCCCCCACTGGACCGTACCAATCCTACATTGACTCCTCAATTTCCACACAACCACTTAAATGGTTTCATGACATTCATTTTCATTTATTTTTCCTTTTCTTTTTTCTTTAGGTTTATGACCTCAATTACACCCAAAAAGAACATTCAGTGGATTTTCTGTGGTCTGGAGTTTTTTTTTTCTCTGGGGGTTGGAAGCTTTTGAGCTGCAATGAAAACAGGCAAAACAGTGAAAACAGTGAGATCTGCTGGCAAATCCCATGGACATAATGGTATTTGCAGGCTGTGACATCACAAACAGCAGGGAAATCAGAGCACTATTTTTTTTAATATTTTTTATCCCACGATTTGTAACCCATTTTTCACCCCTGTGTCAATCATCTAATGTGATCCTGGGCTCTACACACCCTCCGCCAACCTGGGGAGAGCAACGGACTTAACTCATGCTTCCTTCATGCTTGAGTGTCCAAGTTGCTCCTTTACACCTGACAGGGGGGAGTTTCCCTGGTTGGACGTAGCGCGTGGAAGGAACACGTTATTCCAACCAGTTCTTTCCCCTCCATCAGGCGCCCCGGCTGGCCAGGGGGAGGCAGTTTAGAGACCAGGATTACTGCATGTTTTTATGAGGGTACCTACCCTAGGGGACACGGGGAGAACATGCAAACTCCACACAGAAAGGACCTTTCGCCAACCCCGCCTTCGGGTATGGGCACTGATGACGCAGAGGAGGAAACACGCCGCCAGCACCCACAGCTCGCTGAGCGGGAATCGAACCCAGGACCTTCTAGCTGTGAGGCGACAGCACTACCAACTGTGCCACCGTGCCCCCAGAGCACTTGTTTGAGCCAGAAATCCCCAGACTACAGAAAATCTACTGAATGTTAAAAGTTTGGGTGCAATTGAGCTCAGAAAACCTAAAAGAAAATAAGAAAAATTACAAAAACATTTGTTTCCTCCTATACAGGTTTGATGTTTGTTTTTAGTTCAATGTTTGTTTTAAAAACACCATTGACAATGAAGGGAAGATTTTTCGTCATAATTGTCCCTCATTATGTCATATTGTCTCTTTATTGTTAATGGCATTTAATATTAGTGTTGGTACCGTTTGTTTTACATCACCATTACATCACCTAATCAACATGAGTTAGACTTTAATATATTAGCACCCCTCACTTCACATGGGTGTGATTTTTAATGTCGCAATCCCTTTAATTTCCAATGTCCACAGACATTACAATTTATAGACACATTTTAAAGTGTAAACATTTTACTCACATAATAATTAAACCCAATTTAAATTAAACAAACCCACAGTTGGTAGGGTTCAGCTTCCCATTAATTTAAATTCAATTTGATCCAGCTTGGATGGACTGACTGACTGAGCATGCTATTGTGTTTGTCAATCAGTGGACCATGACACAGCTTAAACACAACTCAGAGTAAACATAACAGAAGCAGCAACATCACACATCATGTTGTATATCAAGACTGAAGTAGTCGATCCCAGATAATCCCCCCAATCATCACACAGGCAACACAGGAATATGCAAGGAGCGCAGCACAATCAAACAGCTGTCAGTGAGTCAACACATGCTCCCTACAAACAGACCAGCAGGCTACTATAGGCTATAAGGCAGCCTGAAGCAGGCACTCTGGTCCTTTGTCACTGCCCAGAACGAAGAAGCTCTGTGGTAAGAAACAATAGTCAAACATTGAATTCTCTGCAACTTAAACATGTTACAATTTATATTAACTGCTGTTGAATATACTGTAGTTCAGTGTGTGCATCCACCTTAAACTAAGTTAGCATGCTACGTGGCTATTGTGTGTATTGTGTTCTGTAGTGTTTGTGGCAGGGTAGCCGCAATTTGCAACTCTAGATTTTTTTTATAATGGGATGAATCTAAAGTTGCAATACCCTCCATTGACTCCCCATTCATCCAATTCACTTTTGAGATCTGCTTGTATTAAACAACGTTAAACTCACCAACATAGCAGCTCTAGGCCATGCTTGAATTATCCTCTTTCAATCTGCCTAGCTTTTGTTTCATAAAAATCCACCGTAGACATGTTGTTATGAGCTACTTTCTGTCAAGAAATTCTCTGCAGGTGATTCTTTTTCTAAGTGTTGGAGTTTGGAAGCACTCGTTTTTATTAACGGGGCGCGCTGCTGCCGCCTGCATTATGTGCAAATTCTAAACAGGTGGTACACAGCAACACAGGGCCGTTCAGTGACTTACGACGAGTGCTTACAAACTCCAGCACTTAGAAAAATAATCAAAGAATCAAAGAGTTTAACATGGTTTAATACAAGCAGATCTAAAACGCAAGACCTGCGTGGTCGCTTGAGTTTTGATGAGATGTTTCAAATCGGCGTTGCCGTTAAGCATTTTTAATCTATTTTTGAAGTTTTGGCTTCTCTGAAATTCTCTCTTTTCCTCACTTCCCATGTCCCGCCTCCCACGACACAACTTTTGCATTATAGCCATATTAATAAAGCGTATATAGTGGATGGTGGTCACAAGAAAACACATGGCTCGTCGATGGAGTTTCAGCCAGGAATGATGCAATATTTATTTGCGCATGCTCATTGTAGAACACAGTGTAGCAAGCTGTGCATGCAGGCAAGTGATGACGTCAATATGACTTTGCATATGTGCATTATTTAAGTGTAATAGTCAACACCCCCACTCAAGACAAGTTCATAGTTCCCTAGAATAAACAATTCTAGGGAACCAGACCTAATAACATCGTATTTTATGTCTACATGCTTGCTTCTTTGACGGCAGACTGGGTCTTTTGAAAGAGCGATGGCCTCCTGGTTGTCCTCGTATATCTTAACTGGTGTATGCTGGCTACCTCTATCCATTTATTTTAATAACTGTACAAGGTACATGCTCTCTTGTGTGGTAGCAGCCAGAGCCATATATTCGGCTTCACAAGTAGATAGAGCCACTGTGGGCTCCTTCTTACTTTTCCAAGATATAACTGGACCACTCTTAGTTAAGCTAAAGCAATAGCCTGTTGTGCTCCGCCTATCTCGTAGGTCTGCTGCCCAGTCAGCATCACTGTAACCTTCAGGTTTTAGGTTATCCTCTCTCTTCTTATAGCATAACTCGTGATCAGATCGGTAGTTCCTTTCAAATATCGTAACACTTGTTTTGCTGCAACCCAGTACCCAACTCAACTTCACCTTCAGTGTCAAAGTGTAGCTTTTGCTCACATGGGGTTGACCTTGGTTTGCAGTCTAACATAGACAAATTTCTGTAGCTGTAGCTGTGTCGCTTTTGACTAATTTTGACAAGCTCCTTCACTCTGAGTGAAGTCAATCCCAAGAAAGTGTCTTATTTTTTCCTTTCAACATGTAATTCACCTCACAGAGCAAATCATTGTTGCTGGCTGCAAGAAGCAAATCATCCACCCATAATATTATCAGTATTTGCCATTTTTAGATTGTCTGCTATAGACACAATGATCTGCATCATTTTGTTCGTAATCATTCTCTGTAAGATGATCATGTAGTAGTCTGTTCCAATTGCGGCCTGATTGCTTCAAACCATACAATGCCTCGTTCAGTTTACAGACTAGGTGTTCACCTGTTTTTGACTTAACTTCAAAACCTTCTGGCTGCTCCATATAAACCTCATAGTCCATTGGAGCGTGGAGGTAAGTCGTTTTTACATCCATCTGATGTATGATGAGGTCCTCCTGTGCTGCAACCTGCATCACTGCTCGTACAGAAGTCATATTTGCAGTGGGTGAAAAGGTTTCCTTATAGTCAATTGATTCCCTCTACTTGACTATAGCCCTTAGCTACATATCTGGCTTTATAAGTCTCAGACCCCTCTGGGCTTTCCTTTACCACATAAACCGAGTCAAGGATATTAAGTATTACGGTAATGAGAAACATTTGTTTAAGAAAAGAAAGCTTTGCTTTGAATTCATCATTTGCATTCGTGCTGATGCAGTGATGCATTTTATTGCACAATATTGATGTCTAGTTATAGATTATATTAGTTCCCACATTGACTGTATATTGACGAGGCACAATTTATGGGCCTCGTCAATATATACGTGCGGCGTTGGTCATTGATTGGAAATAAAATTGAAATAATTGCAGCAGTCATCCTCATGGTAAAATATACATAATGGTGAAAAAATAAATATTGTGTTTGACTTAGCCTATAGCCGTATAATTATTATGGATCTTCTTGGAAGGAAACAATTGCATGTCAGGACTATTTCACACTTTAAGTGTGATCATTTGAGTAGATGAGCGGTATCTTTAGACATTTTTTCTGTAGACACTAGACAATGACATGCAGTCATGCAATAAACACGTGTGTGACAGACACACGCACACACACACACACACACACACACACACACACACACACACACACACACACACACACACACACACACACACACACACACACACACAATACACACAGATCTGTGTTGTGTGGTCTTTGCATAATGTGCAGTTTACATTGAGGCGTGCTTCCCTGAAGGTCAATAAAGTTGCTGTCTGAATCAGTCTGATATATCAGACCGCAGTGGGCACTCTCTCTCTCCCCCCCCCCCCCCCAGGCCTATGTGTGTGTGTGTGTGTGTGTAGACAGAGGGGGGAGGCTTCTTCAGTGACCCTGCCCTCCATACTGTAACACAGCAGATGCCACTTGGGGGCACTTTCCCCCCAAAGCATCTTATAGAGACACCAACCAGGTGGTTTGAAAAGACCAACCTCCAACAGCCCGCAGGTCGCACGTTCCATTCCATTCCATGTCTATCTATGAAATGTGATTATTAGAGATGCTGAACTCTTGTAGCTTCACTAGCAGTATAGCTTGTAGATCGCACCATGACATAAGTACTGTATGAAATAAGGCTAAATTCCTATAATAAGGATATAATATATATTCCTATAATAAGTGGTTAAATTCCTATATTTTTTGGGCATGTCATAACACTTTGTAACCCAATTTTATACTATGGCTATTTGAAAATAGTTGATCTACAAGCTCAAATTGAGTCACATCGCAAGGGGTTGTGAGCTTGTAGATCGGCTATTTGCAAAAAAAGGATAATAATCTTGCAAACATCTTACACAACACACATCCCTGGCACAAACTATTTCCAGATGGGCGTATGCGGCCAAATAATCTATGTATAGAAGCAGTTTGAGAAGCAGTGATCTATCAGAGCTTTCCTCTGGCAGGCAGGAGACGGCAGAGGTCAGGGAGGCTGCGACCTGCAGAGAGCACAGGTCAGCATGGAGCATCATCAGTGACATCAGGATACATGGCCTCAGCCCTGCCCACCTGCTGCCCAGAGGGAGAGGAGAGCACTGCACAGGTGTGTGTGTGTGTGTGTGTGTGTGTGTGTGTGTGTGTGTGTGTGTGTGTGTGTGTGTGTGTGTGTGTGTGTGTGTGTGTGTGTGTGTGTGTGTGTGTGTGTGTGTGTGTGTGTGTGTGTGTGTGTGTGTGTGTGTGTGTGTGTGTGTGTGTGTGTGTGTGTGTGTGTGTGTGTGTGTGTGTGTGTTCTTCCAAATGCTCCAACATGTGGAGGTCACGTCTTTCATACTTGCATTTATTAATTAGCGGTATCATCAGTGTAATTTGTGGATTTTACCGATATTTCTGTACAAAAGCTGATATGACTGATATGAGGACACGCACACAAATGCTGTGCCATTTTTATACAGACATTATTCTTTTTTTAAATGTAATGGATGCATATAAACGGGCCCGTGCTATGCACGAATGACATAACAAGCCAAGTTGAGCAGGATCCTGGATACAGGGACAGTGTCGGTCAAAACCCAAGCCTATACACTATCTTTATTCTGCTTTGGGGGCAGTACTGCATGGTGAACAGGAACGTATGCGTCCATCTAACTTTCCTGCTCAACATGACTTCACTAGTTAGTTACTCATGGAGTAGTTCACCTCCAAAAACGTTGATTTGATCACGTCCCAGACAGTCCCTGGTATGAAACTCAAAGAGTTTTCATTCAGTTGGAAACCCAAGGAGATCCGCTCATCATATGGAATGTGGAATGTGACAAAAACTAAACAATCTCTGCGAATTCAAGGCATGGGGGGGGGGGGGGGGGAGTCATTGTTTGGGTGAAATTAGACATAGAAAGGTAGACGCCTCCTTGGGCCTGGGCTCTCAGTACGTGTGTACTCCAGTGTGGGCAAGCTTCCGCATTGGTGCTCAGCTTCACTAGCCAGACTAGACTATTGCGAGAGGCAACAGTTTGGCAACGCAAGACTAGTGCTTCCAGAAGCTTTCGCGTGCGTCAAAAAGCGGACGTTCTTGTCTGATATTTGCAGGAAAAGACGTGCTGTGATTGGCCAGTAGTTACTTGAGTTGCAGGCGAGGCATAGCGTGCCTTCTGCATTTCCGCTACACATGGCTCCAATGAACTGCAGAGGCCAATGAGGCAGCTATTCTTTTATATCTATGGGGTGAGCTAGTCCTTTATTAAGCGTAGCACAAGAAGAGTTGTAGTGAACCTCAATACATTTTGGAACAGCTCAAAGATTTGATGTTGAGCCTTGTCAGTGATTGACATATTGATAAATACACTCGGCAGTAGCAGCCTAGCAGCAACAGTGCAGCTGGCTTTCCCCATGTGAGCGATCAGATGTTTCCTTCCTGTGAAGCCATGTTGTACACCTTGTCGGGTACTTATCTTTATATGTCTGGTCTGACTTTATATATTACATCTCGAGAACAGAGCCAAATCCCCTCTTTCACTCGACTCAACTGTGTGCTATTCCCCAAAGTCACATCCCCCCCCCCCCCCCCCCCCACACACACACACACACACTTTTATGCCACCATTACCACCCATCTCCGCTTTCAACGTCTACATTCCAAGACTGTTGCTCCTCCCAAATGTGGTCTGATTATTCATACACCCCCGCCCCACCTGAACGCACATCACTCACTTGTGGGACCAGGACACTTCAGCTTGTATGTTTAAATTGCTCCCAACAGTATCCTTAATCTGAGGTGGAAATCGATACGGCTTTTACTGTCACATCGGATAGACGTGGGGGGGCGGGAAGGCGTATTGATGTTCGGATGTCATTTCAGGAGGGATTTGATGCCTCTATCCTCTCTCTCTCTCTCTCTCTGTCTGAGAGAGATGATGAGATTAGATCAAAACCGTCGCTGTCTGCTCTGCCTCCCGCGCCTTCTTCAGTGTAGAGGAATAAAACTTTACCTCAGGTTGGAGTAGAGAGGAGCATTGTGGCAGCACAGTGCTGTGGAACATGTCGAGTTTCATACTGTATGTAGAAAAGAATGAAAGGTGGGTTTCGAGAATTGATTTAGAATCTTAACATAGATGTAAATGAAGCCTGATATCTTAATGGGGTTGTCACTATGAGCTCCTATAAGACATACAACTACACATGTTGCACATTCACATACTGTACATGCACACATTAGCCTGACCTAAGCAGAGACATTTCTGGTCTAGAGGGGCGGGTCGCGCCTCAGAAATGCGCGCACCCTGATTGGATCTCATCGATCTGTCCGTCACCCCCGGCCCCTCCTCTCCCCCCTAGTGCAGCGCTACGTCACATCATTTAGAGCGACGCCCACCCGGAAGGGTTGACTCCCACTTTTAGACTGGTTCAGCCCACGGCTTTTTCCAGGCTTTCATCTTTCGCGCAGACGAAATGAAAGCCTGGGTATCGAGGCTATGCACACATGGACAAACACAAACGCTGCCACGTGGGACACAATTGTATCAGAGTGACCTTATGACTCAGAATGAGTACACAAATGTAACCAAATGGACTCCTCGGAATTTAATAAACAAACAATAATTTAAGCACTATTAAAGTAGCTCTAAGTAATTTTCTGACTTTAAATTTAAGACAAATTCAAGTGTGTATAGTGAAAGTTACATGAAACATTGCATTTAAATACTCCTCATTAAGGAAGTCGGAATACCAGTAAATTATATAACATATTAGATTATACATAGAGAGCTCTCACAGATTCAAAAAGCCTGGTTCCGTAAAAAAGAAAGACACACCCGGATGGCACTTTTATTTTTATTTTTATATGGATTCGACAAACCTAAAATGATGTCGTCACTAACGCAGCCGGTGAGATGTCATACTGTCCATACTGTAGCGGCCTACATTATATTTCATGCACCTCGATTAATAAGAAATCCATAATGATCACTCATGCCACGGTGCACTTTGATTCCATCAGCTCACACTTTAGCCCATTCTGAACGGGCACCCATTTTGGTGTCAGCATCATGTTATGCTTTAGCTATTGAAAAATAGCAGATCTACAAGCTCATATCGCGCCACCGAGTGGCGCGATACGAGCTTGTAGGTCTGCTATTTTTGAAAAATCGAAGAGCGACTGACATTTTTAGAATCTGATCTCAGGTCAGAATGGGTTCATCAGGACCAGTGTGTGTCCGGCGGAAACCTCGTATGAATCTGATCTCAGGTCAGAATGGGTTCATCAGGACCAGTGTGTGTCCGGCGGATACCTCGTATGAATCTGATCTCAGGTCAGAATGGGTTAACTGACGGGGATCACAACAGTGTGGAGACATTTCAGTACCAGCAGAGTATTGCTATTTGCAGTAGGCCGTTATTTATTTTTGCACCGGTCTGGACCGGCCATTATTTGGTTACAGTTCCTGTCGAGCATGTTTTTTTTTTTTTTTGCAAAATTAAAAGGTATGATAAACATAGCAGACAAAGTCTTTTTGATTTAATATTGAGAATAGGGGAGCTTATAGGCAGTTCCTGCTGCTTAATTGACCCAGATTTGTGCAAACAGACTTGACATGATGTAATTAGTTTGGTAGAACAGCTGTGTAAAATTCTAATATTATAAAGATTTTAAAAGGCTGTCATATACTCTGAATATATGCTTTCAAATGAGGTTTGGCCTTATAGATCAAAAATACATGTGCTCAGTTTTGTAATGAATACATTTTCAACTAGGCTATTTGATTACAGGTTGTACACATCAGTGAAATTAACCACTGGGAAAATCTCTAATTGAGAGAGTGTAGGCCTAACAACTAACAAGCCACCACAGCTCATGAAATCTAGGCTGCATTAGTGCTTACCCTACCATCTCTCTCCTTTCTCATGTGGACCTCTTTGATGAAGGCATATAAAAAACATGACTTATATTATATACACCCAATGAAAATATACACTCTGCTTGAATTCATGGTGAGTGCGCACCGAAAATTATTTTGGGGATCGCTCACACCGTCACTAACTAACTGGATTATAGTTTGGTAAACTGAAAAGAAAAAGAAAAACATGTTTATTTGTCCTGTGACAGGACAACTAAACTTGACTCCTGTCTTGAGTTGAAACGGTGCGTGTGCCTGTGTGTGAGCCTGTGAGGGGAGGAGGAATATCACTGCACTCAGACCCCTTTTCCACCAGTTGGTTCCCAGTGGGAACCGGTTCAGTTCTTTTTGGTTTTTAGTCCATGAGCCAGAGCTCCAAAATTGGTGGGCAAACTATACCCTATATTAAATTGTTTAGGATCAATACAAGTAAATTAATACATGATAACCCTTCCACAGTAGTACCTTTTTCATATTTTTGATTATTTTGCATATTTTCCTACATAATGCCTCATTTGCATATTTAAAAAAGTAAAATTTGTAATATAATAAATCATTGCCTTCGTGTAAGTACTCAGTTGGGGAAGTTTCATGGTGATAACAATCTAATATAGGTATGGTTTTGCCTACTCAATTCATAATTAACGTTACAATTTTGGAGCTCTGGCTCATGGACTAAAAACCAAAAAGAACTGAACCGGTTCACATTGGGAACCAACTGGTGGAAAAGGGGCCTCTGTGCACTGAGCGACACGCAGTCCCTCTATGCATCTCCGTACAAGGGTGTATTACCGGATTTGCCTGCAGAGCAGACCATCGGCCATTACCATCGGTGAAAGTCAAGTTTTTTTGGCAGTTAACAAGGCAAATATCGGCCCCTACCGATCGGCCGATATCGGTGACGATACGATACATGGACGATATTGGTTCAATATGGTGATACGATACCATTCGATTCAATGATTTGAAGTAGAGTATAGAGTCTACGGCAGTGTAGTGCCAAGTCCTGTAAAGTACCCGCTGTGATTGGCTAGTAGTCACTTTAATTGTGCCGAATGCTCACCCGAAAACGTGATTTACGATACTGTCCCTGTCGGGACGTAACTGTAGAGCGGTGCTGAGCCGGGTGAAGTGGACCATGCAACGTCCTGTCGTGGCTCAAGTCTGCTTTGTTCCAACCAATCAGAAAGAAGAAGCTATATGTTCCTTCAAACAAACATAGGTAGTAACGTATAAATCCCTACTTTTATTCTTGCTCTCCCTCTTCAACTCTCTGTCTGTTCCTCTCCTCTCTATCCCTCCTCCTCCTCTCTCCATGGAGCCGTTCTCTTCCGTGGACAGACGGCTCCCTGAAGCCTCTCCAGAGTCACATTTCAAGGGCCGGTTGCTACTTAAAGGCCCATAATCTGCCTGCTGAACGGCAGGCAGCGTGCGAGGCGAGGCCTGCGAGCCGGAAGCAAATTATTCGCTTTAAGGACTTCTGCTGCTGTGGGACCATGATGGAGTGTGGTGGTGGTGGGTGCCGTTCACATACATACACACGCTTAACATTTAGCACGCATGCGCGTGTGCGCACACACACACACACACACACACACACACACACACACACACACACACACACACACACACACACACTCACACAAAGGGAGAGAGAAAGCAGGGAGCTATCATTATTTATTTAGCCGTTAAGTGTTTAAAGTGGAGTGCTCCATGGGGATAAAGCGCAGTTGATGAAATTATTCCACACATACTATATGACTGTCTATCCTGTAGGGAGTGGACAGCCGGGGGAAACGCAGACCAAAGGGAGACTTCTCCACTGCTCATTGTACCATGTGAGGTCTGATCACGACTGACTGCAGGAGACGAATTGCTTATTGTACTCGCTTAGGGTTCTGCTTTACTTATCTTCATCACATGGGAGGGAGTGTGTGTGTGTGTGTGTGTGTGTGTCTGTGTGTGTGTGTCTGTGTGTGTGTGTGTGTGATGATTTACGATCGCCGGGTGCGCGGTGGCCCACCATGGACAGCTCTCGAACCTTTAGAGATACATGCAGCGCTTTGAAAATCGTGTTGTAATGGATTTTAAAATCCCATAGCTGGTGGGGATGGAGGCTCTCCATATTAACATAATCAGCGCCGGGATTTCTTTCAAAATAACAGCTCGGGGTGCCGCGCAGATAGGGCCGCTTTTCCTCTGTAAGCCCCCCCCCTTCCGTTCCGGACAAAAAACGGGATAAATATCTTTGCTTGCTTACCTCACTATCGTTACGATAAAGTCGCTGAATAATCCCTCCGATTCCTCGTGTTCATATTTTGAACGAGGCAGGTCAGAAGTCAGAAATGAAGAGCTTAGTATATCCATCTGGTCAAAACAAGCTCCCTAGATTAGGAGATACGAGGGATTCTTTCTGAGCCATATGTGACCAAATTTGACTGGGAGACTACCATTGGATTTTTTTGAATTTTAGTTTTTTCATTTGATATCAAAGCAGGGAATCATAGCTTCAAATTGACATATTGGTTGTTCAGTTTGACCCACCAGTTTTGGAGATATGGCTTATAGAGTGATGTCTTGCAGAAAACAACGAGTTGAGAAAACAGGCTTGAAAGGTTCACTTCTGTGGACTCTAACATTACAATAGCTACATGTTTAAGCATTCTTTTTCATATTTACATGTCAATTTCAGCTTTGACACTTATTTCAGACATGCTCTAGTATGTGAAGAGTCTGCCTGTGCTGAACTCATTTTGAAAAAAAAAAAAGAAAAAGGTTTTTCTCCTCTGGTGAAAAGCTGGAATGTGCGCGATGGCAGTCTCTCAGTCAAATCTGGTCACATATATAGGGAAGTGAATGCCAACACGTACGTTCGAAGAGCAAGGAGGTGCTCTTATCGTCGTACATCATCATGCGTAACATGTCTAGTTGCTCAGACACATGCGTAAATTCTCCATTCATTGTCAATGGGAATTTAATGTTTGTGTAAGACGAAAATTTTGTTGAAAGAAACCCTGTCCCTTATCCCCTATAAACCTTATCCTTAAAGGTATATTCAGTGATTTCACTTAATTCAAATATCACTTATTTTTTTGTTTTGTTGTGATAATCCTCCCTACTATAGAGTGTGCTGGCCATATAAGGAGTTCCTCCCTGTCCCCAGTTAACCCCTGGGGGTCAAAAAACCTTAGGTTTCGTTTTTGACTTTCTATCCTGATTGGACGAAAGGCTGGGTCCCACAGCCAAAAACGAAACCTACGTTTTTTTTAGTGAAATCACTGAATATACCTTTAAAGAAACCCTGTCCCTTATCCCCTATAAACCTTATCCTTAAAGAAACCCTATGTCCCTTATCCCTTATAAACCCTTATACTTATGTCGACCGAGCTAACCTAACAAGTTCATGTCTAAACCAACGTCTGTGTTTGTGTGTCTGTCTATGCATTATTATTCCACCCACAGTTCCCTTTCAAGTCAATGGCAAAATAAATGTCTATATGACATCATGTTGTCCACTACGTCATCATCATACGTCATCATCACATTCTTAACCCATTCTGAACGGGAACCCATTTTGGTGTCAGCATCATGTTATGCTTTAGCTATTGAAAAATAGCAGATCTACAAGCTCATATCGCGCCACCGAGTGGCGCGATACGAGCTTGTAGGTCTGCACACAGTGCCACTATCACACACTGGTGCGGAAGATCAACTCATGAAAGGCTCTCCTCACATCACACTGGGTTGGGATTTTTGAGGGGCACTAGTCCCTCCTTCTGGTTTTCAGACATGACGTAATGTGGCCGTGAAGTCTATGGACTATTTAAGTTTGTCTTATTCATTCCCCCGGGCTTTCAGAAGCAAACAAAGACACTCCTCACTTCACAGTGTCGTGGTTTTTGATGGGTGCTAGCTAGGCGCTAGCTAGCCTCCAGTACATGGTTTTTTGAAGATTTCGTTGTATGGCAGCCGAGTCTATGGATTTTTTAGAGCACTTATGACTTAAATCGTTTGCCAGCCAAGTCTATCTATGGACTTTGATGATATTTCAGTGTTTGTTTAGAGCCAGCCAAGTCTATGGACTTTGATGATATTTCAGTGTTTGTTTAGAGCCAGCCAAGTCTATGGACTTTTATGTTTGTTTAGAGCACTTGTGGCATAAATAGTTTGCCAGCCAAATCTATGGACTTTAATGTTTGTTTAGGGCACTACATTATGACGTAAGATGTCATGTGGCCGATATAAATACAGTACTTCACACTTCAATTGATTTTTTTCCTTCTATACCAAATCATTTCACTAAAAATAGAAGTTCTACAAACTCAAAATGCAACCTGTTGTGAGTTTGTAGATTGGCTATTTGGTGAGTGGGGAAAAAAAGGAAGGGAGTCGACATTAATTAGGTGTATCTTTGATACACTGTAGTGGACAGTATATCAAAGATATGGTGATGAGTGAAATATCAAATTAGTCTTTTTCAAGATCATTCATTACAACAGCACATTTCCGCAAATTGTGGCCATGATTTATTTTCATAATAATTGTATTCAGAGGAATACAGTTAGCTGGTCAGCATCAGACCGCAGCAGGTGAGGGGCTGTAAGGCTCTGGTGCAACGCACAGGTCCTGGGCCTGGTGAGAGCAGGAGTGGACCTGGTGAGACGTAAGAGGGGCCCGGACAGGAGTCAACCCACAGAGGCTGTTTTTGTTATAAGGAGAGGATTAGGATAAAGGAGAAAAGTCCCTTCAAGTGTCAACTAGATTAAATGATTCTGAGTCTGCTTAGCAGCCACGAGGTAGCCACTGAATGGAGTCCACTACCTGGTAACTGGTAACATGTCATGGTCCCTCGAGTCCTTGTTTCTGTGCATGCCGAGTTTTAACCCACTCTGACCTGAGATCAGATTCATATGAGGTTTCCACTGGACACACACTGGTCTGATTGACCCATTCTGACCTGAGATCAGATTCTGAAAAATGTCGTTCTTCGATTTTTCAAAAATGGCAGACCTACAAGCTCGTAGCGCGCCACTCGGTGGCCACTCGGTGGCGCGCTATGAGCTTGTAGATCTGCTATTTTTCAATAGCTGAAGCATAACATGATGCTAACACCAAAATGGGTGCCCGTTCAGAATGGGTTAATGAGTGGCACAATCGGCAGTGAAGAACCCTACTGATCTTGGTCACCAAGATAAGTAGGGTTTGTCTCACAATCTGCTCCTTAGATTATGAAATATCATGTGTACAGACTCGAGACAGAGTTTGCATTTTAGCTTAATTGGCACAGGCTTTAGTTTAGAGGCTACGTCATGGGGTCACTCACTCATGCCAGTCTGTCTGCCCTTTGGATTTTGAGATATCTTATGGTGCAAGTGGACATTTTGGCCTAATGGTGGCACTACTAGAGGAAAGTGACATGGTGTATTATTACTCCAGGGGGAGCAAGACGATGCACAGCAAATCCCACGTCAATCCAGCCAGTAGGTTTTGAGATATGTTGTTTGGGACCAAAGTGGCGGACGGAATGTTGTATTAACCTTTATCTGTCTGTGGAACGATGACTTAAGCATTAATAAGTAATGGGTGAATGATGTCCCCTCCATAACATGCTGGCCCAGCAGCACTTGCCCCCGGTAATAACACCAGTAGCAGGTCGAGGTAGACGGCGCTCTGGGGCTCGACCCTGGGGATCATCTTTCTGTCTCAGCACAGCTCATTGACGCACATAAAATACACATGCAGCCATAGTATACTCAGGCTTGCACATACTGTACATTTAGGCCTATATATAACCACAGAAATGACCCTAGTCTAAATTCCCCTACAGGGATCAATATCCTTATCTGATCTGATCTAAGTGATTCTAAAATATGTTTGGCTTTCACCTGTTTTCTGAAAGTACCCCCCCCCCCCCCCCCCCCCCTTTACCTGATTTGGTTGTCAATATGTTCAAAATAAAACAAATAAGGATTGCTTTCTATCACATAACAGTTCTGTTAATTTGTTTGAACACAGAACTGCAGGTTCACATGGTAATGTTCTCATCATTAAAGACGACACAAGAGTGCCGTGATGTTTTATCCACCCTAAAACGTGATCATCGGGTATACAATACAAGGAGTAAGACTTTGTCACAAGAGTGTACAGGAAAATGTTAAAATTATGTTTTATGTGGCCACACCCAAGTATACCTGGTTTTCATTTTAGCACCATCCACCTGATGACAGCTTTTGTTGATAAGGGATGGGGCTGATTTTCAACACACACCCGATCCTCGAACAGTTCCAAGACTGCTTCTCTATACCTCCTGTCCTGAGCTACTGCTGCTCCAGCCTTCTCTATACCTCCTGTCCTGAGCCACTGCTGCTCCAGCAATCTCTATACCTCCTGTCCTGAGCCACTGCTGCTCCAGCAATCTCTATACCTCCTGTCCTGAGCCACTGCTGCTCCAGCATTCTCTATACCTCCTGTCCTGAGCCACTGCTGCTCCAGCATTCTCTATACCTCCTGTCCTGAGCCACTGCTGCTCCAGCATTCTCTATACCTCCTGTCCTGAGCTACTGCTGCTCCAGCATTCTCTATACCTCCTGTCCTGAGCCACTGCTGCTCCAGCATTCTCTATACCTCCTGTCCTGATTGAGCCACTGCTGCTCCAGCCTTCTCTATACCTCCTGTCCTGAGCCACTGCTGCTCCAGCATTCTCTATACCTCCTGTCCTGAGCCACTGCTGCTCCTGCATTCTCTATACCTCCTGTCCTGAGCCACTGCTGCTCCAGCATTCTCTATACCTCCTGTCCTGAGCCACTGCTGCTCCAGCCTTCTCTATACCTCCTGTCCTGAGCCACTGCTGCTCCAGCATTCTCTATACCTCCTGTCCTGAGCCACTGCTGCTGCAGCATTCTCTATACCTCCTGTCCTGAGCCACTGCTGCTCCAGCATTCTCTATACCTCCATTTTCGAAACAATTAAGCACACAGTATACAGTAACAGTGTACAGCAAGGACACACGTAACTAGGCACGTACTGTAACTAAACTGTGTTGTACAGTATAAGTTCATCGTGTGTGTGTGTGTGTGTGTGTGTGTGTGTGTGTGTGTGATCTCAGAGAGAGAGAGAGAGACCAGATTGAATGACTAATGAAATGGGTACCTCCAGGCCTGAATAAATGCTTTGGTCTGGTGATCCCCCAGTGGACTCCGGCCTCCCAGGGAGATTAATGACCACTGGGTCTGGGCATAATGAAGTAGTTTGCCTTGGCAGTGCACTTGTGAATTCATCACACTGTCCACAAGTGTGCCGGGGCGGGCCATGCCGAGCCCCCCCCCCCCTTCCCAACCCCACTCTGTTCGCTGCTGATTTATGGTGTCCCGCCTTCCCCAACCCCAAATGGTCTGGCCCCTCTTTCTTGCCGGACCCCGACCCGGTCGCTCATCACCGGCGTGCCAAAGTCCATGTCAGTGCTGCTCTGATGGAGAGGAAAGGGGAGGCTAATCAGATAATGGGAGGTGAGAATGGCCACGAGTGTGTGCTGGTATCTTCAATCTCTCTCAAGATCTCTCTCTCTCTTATTCTCTTAACTCTTGAGCCCCATTGCCCCCGCCGGTGAACAGCGCTCAGCGGGTCAATGGAGACCCAATTGGTTTCCGGTTCCAACTGTTGCGGACTTTCCCCCTAAACCCCCCTGGGGTTTAAGAGGCAGTTCACGATGGTTATCTTAACCGCGCAACAGCAGCATGCGACAGCGAATAAATGAGGCATTATTCTCTAATATATCTCTCTTTCTTCTCCTCCGTCTCACTTTCACTAATTCCCCCTTTTCTTCTTCTTCGTGATTCTGTCTAATTTGATTGTCGTTCACCTTTCCTCTCACATCGTTCTCGCTTGTTGTCCCTTCCCCTTTTCCATCTCTGTGTCCTCTGTGTCTTTCTCTCTATCTCCACGCATTCATTAATCCTCTTATATAAAAGTGATTAATCTTATCCCGCATTGTATCTGACTATTGAATTTTAGTACACCCATTCTATGGGAAAGGAAAACGATATTTTAACATTCAAATCACTGTAGTATATGTTAGCACATTATATTACCAGTAAGACGCCCTGAGGGTGAAAAGCAACCTCGGGCGAGGTCGCGTGCACGTATCCACCCGGGTGACGGAAGACAGAAGACTGCTGGGCGAGCGCTGGCGCTTTGGCATGGGTGGTCAGATCAACATATGGAATGAATTCTGTACTGGCCTTATATCTTCAGGGTGTTCAGGGTTTTATGAGGCCAGATCATTATGGGATGTCAGAATAGGAAGGATGGTTGGGGAGGATCAACATATGGAATGTCAGAGCAAGGTCAGCTCCATATATGGAGATCTAAGGGTTTGTGGTTTGAGGTCAGGTGTAGAGTTGCTGGCCGGCTCCATATCTGCAGATCTAGGTGATGATCCAGTCTTCTCCATGTATGCTCATCCAAGGTTAGATGAGGTCAGTGTCGTGATCTTCATATATGGAGATATATATGGCGGCATGATATCATGAGGTGTGACCATATATGGAGGCGTGACTTAACGGACGAGAGATGCAGGTTTTTATATAGTAAATGCGACCTACAGTCGCAACAAACTAAGCACTGAAATAGGCAAAAAAGTGATGTTTATAATGTAACTATCCAGGCCCTTGGTGATTTTTTGTTTACATAGCAAAGTTCCACGTTTGATGGAAGAGCATAAAAGCCAATAGGCTAATATCTACCCTTTGTTACACACTTCACATCATTGTGTTAGCCTGCATTTGAACTTGGATCAACACTTCCTTGTCTCTTTCTACTGTACATCTAATAAAACATTCATGCCTTAACCCATTCTATACGGGAACCCATTTTGGTGTTAGCATTACGTTATGCTTTAGCTATTTAAAAATAGCAGATCTACAAGCTCATATCGCGCCACCGAGTGGCGCGATACGAGCTTGTAGGTCTGCTATTTTTTGAAAAATCGACTGACATTTTTTAGAATCTGATCTCGGGTCAGAATGGGTTAATCAGACCAGTGTGTGTCCAGTGGAAACCTCGTATGAATCTGATCTCAGGTCAGAATGCCTTAAGTGTGTAATAATGACACCAAAGTATCACTGCATGATAGCCAGTGAGCATAGCTGCTCCACAAGCGCGTTCGTTCCCTGCATTCTGCGCCGCTTTGCAACACCACAACTTCTCAAAACAACAACCTTCCCTTTGTTCTGCATAATGACAATCTCCCAAGACTATACGCCACGGATTAAAACTTTGCATAACTATACCCTCATTTCAACACAGTGATTAATGCTTATGTGCCGCGCTACAGTAAGTGTTAATAAATGTTCCCAGTCTCCTGTGATTAGCTGGTGGAACCGAAATGCGTTTATACCCACCAGTGCGGGACTATACCTGGGCCCTCCGTTCCAGGTCCGTGGCCATTGGTGGAGGGATATTAGCCCCCCCCCCCCCCCCCCCCCCCCCCACCACAGTGCCCTGCACCAATATCAGAGGACTGATGAGCCCTTACGCGCCACCACGACACTGTCGGCCTCATAAAGCCTGTCTGCCTGATAACTGGGGGCCCTTATGGAATAGCGGCTGAGAAAATTAAAGCAGAACAATAAAGCATATTGAGGAGATATTTAGATTAAAATGCATTTAATGGGGCCTCTCACTCAACGCGGGCCGGGATGCGTCCTTGTTGCCGCAGCCTTCCCCAGCCGTTTCCCCCCCCCCCCCTTTCACCGAAGCGGAAGTAATGCCGCTGTCACCCGTGTCTCTAACGTAACCTGGTAAAAGATTATTAATGAGCGCAATAAATCCAAATTGCATAATGGGAAGTTATGAAAAAGCATTGTTAAGTGACGTGTCCAAATGAGCATCGCGTATACGTTTGTTTACTGCGTAGTGCAAACGCCGGCTGCGCCGCCCCGCTCGGCGTTTCGGTAATCGGGCCGGGGGAAGAAAAAAAATAAACGCTTCCCCTTTTCTTTCCTCGCTCGACTTATCTTAATCTACAGTGTCTTATTTTTCAACGAGTAATTGTACAGTTTGACATCGGCTTAAGCCCCGATTCATACTTAGCCGCCGCGCCGGTGTCGCGCTCCGAAAACAGCCGATCTGTAAGCTCACGGTGGGCTGCGTGGGCGACGCCCGTCCAGCTATATGGATCGGCTGTTTTCCCACGCGTGACACGGTGCACGAGCGAGTATAAATCAGGCATTAGACAACATCATCCCCTTTAGTCCCCTGCTAATCCTACAGAGTGATAACAATAATGGGAAAAAGGAGCAGAGATATTTCATACAAAAGAGGATACAGAGTTTAATTTGTAATTAGCGGGCCGAGGTCAAAGACTCAAGTGGCTGTTTGAAGGTTATCCTCTCAGCTCCGCGTGCCGTTTCTGCTGCTGCTGCTTCAACACTTCCTCTCACTCATCAACCTCTATGTATCTGATGATGACCTTGTGGAGAAGACCGTGACTATACCGTGGGTGCGTGCGTGCGTGCGTGCGTGCGTGCGTGCGTGCGTGCGTGCATGCGTGTGACTACACACAACACTGTGTGCTGTGTAGTCTCACACTCAAAGTATAGCCTATAGGAATAGAAGCTACAGGGACAGAAGAGACATTTTGACTGCATGACAGGTTGAAAGGTGTGTGTGTGTGTGTGTGTGTGTGTGTGTGTGTGTGTGTGTGTGGACTAGAACAAAATAAAAATAAATGTATTTTTGGGTGGGTGGTTATGGCCTCTGAACCTCCTGCGCTCTCCGACTCCCCAGGGGCCCCCGGAGCTAGCAGGCCTGCATGGCCGCCCCTTTGGCTTTGCTCGTATGTGGGTGCATGTGTGTCTATGCGTCTGTTTTGTCGCTTTGTGTCTGCCGCGCACGTCTGTTGTGAGTTTAGTAACAAACCTGGATGTGTGTGTGTGCGGCACGTTGTGTGTGGGTCTGCATGCACGTGAGTGTGCGTGCGTGCCCATATTGATCCCTCCTCCCACCTCATAATGAAGTGGAACCGCAGCTCCATTACAAGCCGTCCCGCCATTGGCTGGAGGTAATATGAAATTAGCCAGCGTGCAGTGAGTCTGTCAGTATCGATTTCACTACCCAGATTACGTGTTACAAAAGAATAGAGCTGTCTGTGGCATAATTGAACAAGTTAACTCCTTGTCTCATAAAATGTAGGGCCCATATTGATTGTTACACGGGAGGGCCTCGGCGATATGCAGAGAGAAAGGGGAGACGGAGAGGGAGAGAGAGAGAGATGGAGTAAGTTGTTAACTGTGAAGAGGTGCTGATGCTTTTCTTTTCTTCTCCACCCGCCGCTTGCCACCAGTGCTGTCAAACACGACACGCCGATCAAGGCGTATTCTTGCTGAGTCTCAGGATGGAGAACAACACCGAAATGAGCTGCGTGTTCCATGTTTCACGTCCCCCCCCGTCCCCCCCAACGCAGGGCCTTCTCTCTCTCTCTCTCTCTCTCTCTCTCTCTCTCTCTCTCTCTCTCTCTCTCTCTCTCTCTGTCTCACACCTTCTCTCCTTCATTCCTTTTTTCTCCTTTCTTGTTTCATTTAAGTCGAGTTGTACCTCGGTCCCGTTTTCAATTTATTACCATATGTAAAAGCTGTCGGGGCTAGATATTGTCAGAGTGGATTTGCGTTGGCTGGCGTGAGGACGGACGCTGTGCCTGAGCTACGGCCAGGAATGTTGATTATGGTTGCATAAACTCTCCCTCGCTTTCTCTCTCGCCCTCTATCTCTCTCTCTCTCTCTTCCGCTCTCTCTCTTTCACTTGCGTCTCTGAACTGGAGTCAGTTGGCCCTCTCTAATCACACGTGACAGATTTGTGCCATGGAAAGCGAGGTGTTTAACAGGCGTCTCGCTTCATTAATTAGGGCCTCCTCAACCCCCCCCCCCCAAAAAAAAAAAAAAGAAACCGCACACATACAGTGGGAGAAAGTGTGTTTTAATAATTCAGATGAGCTAAAGACAGCTGGAATATAGTCCCCTCCCACTGAGCACATGCTTACAGTAATGTGAGGATATGTAGTCACTCACACACACCCCTCTGCACGCACACACACACACCTTACGCACACTAACCACCCATCCACCTGAACACAATATTGGTCTCACACGCACACACGCGCGAGGTGCACACATGCACACACGCACATGCACACACACACACACACACACACACACACACACACACACACACACACACACACACACACACACACACACACACACACACAGACTCCAGTTAGTTCGCCCAGAGGCCTCACTCCAGACTCCGGAGCACCAACGCTCCATAAAGCAGCCCCCCTAAACAGATGAGTGCTCATTCCACACACTTAACTTTGGGGTAATTAGAAAATGGAGCCCAGTCGACGGTAAAAAACGGATGGTTTACTCAGACAAATTTACCGAAAGCTTTCATTAGGCATTGGGAGAGGGGAGGGCGGGGGTGGGGGGTTAAGAAAATAAAGGTCCTTCACATCCGGACTGATGGGATAAGGGCTGGCGATGAGGCGGCGGGGGACGGATAATAAATTGTTTGATGTGCGAACGGCGCTGTTTGAAGGCGTGACATGGAAGGTACACCGCCCTCCACCGGGAGCCGTCGAGGGGTTAATGAAATGATCGTCCACGTGCCTTCGCTTTTTTTTCTCTCCCCCCCCCCCACTCCAACCACCAGGCGATAAGTAGCTAACCAACGAAGCCTGTAATTACAATCTTACAGAAACCGGCCCGATCTGTATATAAATCTCACCATCCAATTACAAGATGTAATAATTCTGCACTCAGGCTGGTAATGAGGTCTAATACTGGCGCATGTGATAATCCCCTCTGGATGCGGGCTTGATCAGATGTTGGCTTTGTAATTAGACTGGCAGAAAATCATTATTTCGTGTTTGGGAAAAAATGAGGTTGGTGGGAAGTTAATTTTCTCCCCATTCTCTGAAGCGTAGACAAGAATATAATGATTTAATCATGATTGTTAGCTATTTTGCAATCAATTTGTAATGATTGTGTCGCGGCAGAGGCCTTTCAGGGAGAAGGGCCCTGTAAAGAATGAAGGTGTCATTGATATGGCAAGCCTCTGTCAATAGATCTATATGATGAGGTGTGTGTGTGTGTGTGTGTGTGTGTGTGTGTGTTACCATTAGCAATTCCACTTATCTCAGTACAACCACCGGCGGTTGTTTAGCATGCCCAGATAAATACCTTTATATCTGCTTGTCAAGCCTGAAAACATGCCATTTGTTCCCACACTGTCCCAGCACACCACACTGACTTTACTATCCCAATATCCTCTCAAACAAAATGTCATTATAAACTATACATTTAAATTGGGTTTTTCTTTCGTCTTTTCTGAAAGTCCTAATGGATTTGAGGACAGACTAATTTCTTCTAGTTTCAGACTAGTTTCTTTGTTGTTTTTCCTTTGTTCAACTATCCAAGATTAAAGAACTTTCTTTCAAACAGAAAGTCACTTGAAGTTACTGAATAATGAAAGTGGCAGAGCGAGAGCAACGTTGAATGGAAGATAAGCTGTCTAAGATGTAGCCTGCTTTCCAACCAGAGAGGAGAGGAGAGGAGAGGAGAGGAGAGGAGAGGAGAGGAGAGGAGTAGCGGGACATTGTTGCTTGGTGATACGCACTGATCGAAAAGGAATCAAGGTTGTACTTTATTGTTACATGTTGTGTACAGGTGCATTTGAGTCAAACTTATTTTGGTTTGGCTTCCTTCAGACAATGCAGCAGCATACTGTGTAGCGGTTTGTTGGGGCGAGCTCGATCACCCCGGATCGTAGATGCGGACACGCAAACCGCGTCATCTATCAGTAAGGGATTTACACAGCGCTCTGAACATGACTGTCTGACGTGCGTGCATGTGCATGTGCGTAGGAGAGGTTTACAGGCGCGGAGCGCCACAACTGTAACAAGATTTAAAGATAAAACAAAATACAAGTGCATAATATAGCTGCAAGCAGCGATAAGGCGGGACCAAGGAGATAGAGAGAGAGAGAGAGAGAGAGACAGAGAGAGAGAGAGGACAGAGAGTGTGGAGAGAGAGAGAGAGAGAGAGAGAGAGAGAGGAGAGTGTGGAGACAGTGAGAGGACAGAGAGTGTGGAGACAGGGAGAGGACAGAGAGTGTGGAGACAGAGAGAGGACAGAGAGATGACAGAGAGTGTGGAGACAGAGAGAGGACAGAGAGTGTGGAGAGAGAGAGAGGACAGAGTGTGGAGAGAGAGAGAGAGGACAGAGAGTGTGGAGACATTGAGAGGACAGAGAGTGTTGAGACAGAGAGAGGACAGAGAGAGGACAGAGAGTGTGGAGAGAGAGAGAGGACAGAGAGTGTGGAGACATTGAGAGGACAAAGAGTGTGGAGAGAGAGACAGAGAGCGAGAGAGGGGGGGGTGGAGAGAGACAGAGAGAGAGATAGAGAGAGAGAGGGGGGGGTGGAGAGAGAGAGAGACAGAGAGAGAGAGAGACACAACAATATGCACAAATAAGAATCACAGGCTAAGTTGTCGCTACCCGGATTTGAACCAGTGACCCTGCGGTCCAGAGGTAAGAACTCTACCAACTGAGCTAAGCAGACACTGTCAGTTGACTCATTCTATATAGTAACATCATACAGTATTAGTATAGGTATTAGATGCAGAAGAAGTTTCACAAAACAGCAATTTTCATTGGCTCATAAAAACTTCATTTCTTCACTTAAAAGGAATCTGTTACGATTATTTGTCCGTATAAGTCCAAAGTTCAAGTGTAGACGTTTTTGTGCATTTTGATCAAAGATCCTGGGAGAAGATACATTTTTAATGGTTTTCATATAATTCAAAATGGCGGGTAATCTAAAGGTCAGAGGTCAAAAGTCAGAATATGGAAGATGTTCGGCATTAGGAGACGTATATGTGTATCAAAGTTAAATTGCAGACGGTCAAACAGTTCATGAGCTATGTACGTTCAAAGTTTGTATCTTCAATTGAATGTTATAGCGCCACCCTTTGGCCAATGGTCATGGGCTTCGCATAGTCATCGTTTGGCATGGTCCTCTACCAGAATCCCGCGTTTCGTGAAAACCGACTGCACGGTTCAGCCAGAGCTGCTATTTCTGTTTCTTTTGAGGTGTAAAAGAAATACCTAATATAGCTGCAAGCAGCGATAAGGCGGGACCAAGGTGATAGAGAGAGAGAGAGAGAGAGAGAGAGAGAGAGAGAGAGAGAGAGAGAGAGAGAGAGAGAGAGAGGACAGAGAGTGTGGAGACAGAGAGTTTGGAGACAGTGAGAGGACAGAGAGAGGACAGAGAGTGTGGAGACAGAGAGAGGACAGAGAGTGTGGAGACAGAGAGAGGACAGAGTGTGGAGACAGTGAGAGGACAGAGAGAGGACAGAGAGTGTGGGGACAGAGAGAGGACAGAGTGTGGAGACAGAGAGAGGACAGAGAGTGTGGAGACAGAGAGGACAGAGAGTGTGGAGACAGAGAGAGGACAGAGAGAGGACAGAGAGTGTGGAGACAGAGAGAGGACAGAGAGTGTGGAGACAGAGAGAGGACAGAGAGTGTGGAGACAGTGAGAGGACAGAGTGTGGAGACAGAGAGAGGACAGAGTGTGGAGACAGAGAGAGGACAGAGTGTGGAGACATTTAGAGGACAGAGAGTGTGGAGACAGAGAGAGGACAGAGTGTGGAGACAGAGAGAGGACAGAGAGTGGAGACAGAGAGAGGACAGAGTGTGGAGACAGAGAGAGGACAGAGTGTGGAGACAGAGAGAGGACAGAGAGAGGACAGAGAGTGTGGAGACAGAGAGAGGACAGAGTGTGGAGACAGAGAGAGGACAGAGAGTGTGGAGACAGAGAGAGGACAGAGTGTGGAGACAGTGAGAGGACAGAGTGTGGAGACAGTGAGAGGACAGAGTGTGGAGACAGAGAGAGGACAGAGTGTGGAGACAGAGAGAGGACAGAGTGTGGAGACAGTGAGAGGACAGAGAGTGGACAGAGAGTGTGGAGACAGTGAGAGGACAGAGAGTGTGGAGACAGTGAGAGGACAGAGTGTGGAGACAGAGAGAGGACAGAGAGTGTGGAGACAGAGAGAGGACAGAGTGTGGAGACAGTGAGAGGACAGAGTGTGGAGACAGTGAGAGGACAGAGTGTGGAGACAGTGAGAGGACAGAGAGTGGAGACAGTGAGAGGACAGAGTGTGGAGACAGTGAGAGGACAGAGAGTGGAGACAGAGAGAGGACAGAGAGTGTGGAGACAGTGAGAGGACAGAGTGTGGAGACAGAGAGAGGACAGAGTGTGGAGACAGAGAGAGGACAGAGAGTGTGGAGACAGTGAGAGGACAGAGTGTGGAGACAGAGAGAGGACAGAGAGAGGACAGAGAGTGTGGAGACAGAGAGAGGACAGAGTGTGGAGACAGTGAGAGGACAGAGTGTGGAGACAGTGAGAGGACAGAGTGTGGAGACAGTGAGAGGACAGAGAGTGGACAGAGAGTGTGGAGACAGTGAGAGGACAGAGAGTGTGGAGACAGTGAGAGGACAGAGTGTGGAGACAGAGAGAGGACAGAGAGTGTGGAGACAGAGAGAGGACAGAGTGTGGAGACAGTGAGAGGACAGAGTGTGGAGACAGTGAGAGGACAGAGTGTGGAGACAGTGAGAGGACAGAGAGTGGAGACAGTGAGAGGACAGAGTGTGGAGACAGTGAGAGGACAGAGAGTGGAGACAGAGAGAGGACAGAGAGTGTGGAGACAGTGAGAGGACAGAGTGTGGAGACAGAGAGAGGACAGAGAGTGTGGAGACAGTGAGAGGACAGAGTGTGGAGACAGAGAGAGGACAGAGAGTGTGGAGACAGTGAGAGGACAGAGTGTGGAGACAGTGAGAGGACAGAGTGTGGAGACAGAGAGAGGACAGAGTGTGGAGACAGTGAGAGGACAGAGTGTGGAGACAGTGAGAGGACAGAGTGTGGAGACAGTGAGAGGACAGAGTGTGGAGACAGAGAGAGGACAGAGTGTGGAGTCAGTGAGAGGACAGAGTGTGGAGACAGAGAGAGGACAGAGTGTGGAGACAGTGAGAGGACAGAGTGTGGAGACAGAGAGAGGACAGAGAGTGTGGAGACAGAGAGAGGACAGAGAGTGTGGAGACAGTGAGAGGACAGAGAGAGGACAGAGAGAGTGGAGACAGAGAGAGGACAGAAGACACTTATTACACTATTACACTTATTACACTATTACACTACTATTACACTATTAGACTTATTACACTATTACACTACTATTACACTATTAGACTTATTACACTATTACACTACTATTACACTTATTGCACTATTACACTATTAGACTTATTACACTATTACACTACTATTACACTATTACACTATTAGACTTTTAACAATATTACACTATTACACTTATGTTACACTATTACACTACTATTACACTAATAGTACACTATTACAAATTTAGACTTATTACACTATTACACTACTATTACACTAATTACACTATTACACTACTATTACACTTAGTACACTTATTACACTTATTACACTATTACACTATTAGACTTATTACACTATTACACTACTATTACACTAATTACACTATTACACTTATTACACTATTACACTACTATTACACTAATTACACTATTACACTTATTACACTATTACACTACTATTACACTTATTACACTTATTACACTTATTACACTATTACAAATGTAGACGTAATACACAATTTCACTATTAAACTATTGCACTACTTTTACACTATTACACTTATTACACTATTACACTATTACACTAAATACACTTATTACACTATTAGACTTATTACTCTATTACAGTTACTAGTATCTCTATTAGAGAGAGAGATAGATATAGAGATAGATATAGAGATAGAGAGAGAGAGAGAGAGAGAGAGAGAGAGAGCAATATGCACAAATAAGAATGTCGCTAACCGGATTTGAACCAGTGACCTTGTGGTCCATAGGTGAGAGCTCTACCGACTGAGCTAAGCAGACTCTGTCAGTTGACTCATTCTATACAGTAACATGCAGTATAGAGCACCGAAGTCTGACGTCACTTTCAGTAGAGGGCGTCAGTCCCCAGGTTCATGTATTTGTTTAGTTGCATTGAAATCACCATAGGAGGAGTTTTAGATTGATTCATATAAGAACTGTGTTTGAAAAATAAACATGTCATCCCGGCCGCTTCACTCACATGGATATGAAGAATCAACTGACTGAGAGAAAACGCTAATGTTACTGCTGCTGAATTAGTTAGATTTTCGCTAGAAGCAGACTGTATCATATATGAGTGACTGACTGTTGCAAACGATACAGAGACACCTCCCTGACAATAACGCCGAGACAGCTTGTTTATTTTTGGACCACAACGCTTATAGTAGACGATATTAAGATCACCCCATGTTATTCTCCATAGAGAAACTACTTCCGTGAACCAGGGGAATCGTCGGGATGAGCGAGTTACGTCAGGACTTCGGTGCTCTATAGGTATTAGCTCTGCCAACCGTATTTGGAAGACGTATTGGTTGCATGAGAGGTTTCACAAGACAACATTTTATTATTGGGTCATAAAAACTTCATTTTTTCACTTAAAAGATATCTGTTACGATTTTTTGTTCGTATAAGTCCAAAGTTCAAGTGTAGACGTTTTTGTGCATTTTGATCAAAGATTCTGGGAGAAGATACATTTTAACTGTTTTTCATATATTTCAAATTAGTGGGTAATCTAAAGGTCAGAGGTCAAAAGTCAGAATATGGAAGTTGTTCGGCATGAGGAGACACATAAGTGTATCAAAGTGTCATTGCCAACGGTCAAACGGTTCATGAGATATGTACATTCAAAGTTTGCATTTTCAACTTAATTTTCAATTTCAGTGCTATAGCGCCACCATTTGGCCAATGGTCATGGGCTTCACATAGTCACCGTTTGGCATGGCCCTCTACCAGATTACCGAGTTTCACGAAAAGCGACTGCACGGTTCAGTCAGAACAGCTATTTTTGGCGGAAGGAGAAGAAGAAGGAGAAGAAAAATAAAGACAAAAACAATAAGTGACCAAAGTCACTGCGTGTCTTCTTGGTCCCTTAATAATCTTGGTATATCGTAGAGTATCTGCCACCTAAGGTTGTGTAAACAGTATAATATATTCTACAGAAGATTAGGTAGGTGCAGCTCAAGCCTAATAGTACATGAAAAGGAATGTAATTGTTGGAAAAACAATTGCGTTACCTTGAGATTTATTTACTCAAACTGAGTACTTCTCTGTCTTAAGCCCATAAAACCCACTTAATTCCAACACACTTTGCTAGTTTGGGATGGTTCAGGCCAGGGTGGAAGACAGGCCCAGATTGGTATTTAAGATAGTCAAAAGAGACGGTGCTCGTTTAACCAGAGCATTGAATGCCCTCAGTAGCCATGCATCTTCTGACCTAACAAGATCTCAGTAGCATTCTGTGCGTTGATCAAGGCTACTGTTTTGACAGCGACTATGTGCATTATCAACTGACTTACGTGGCCGGTTAAGACTGAGGTTAGAGTTAAGGCTAGATGTAGTGTTAGCATTAGTAATGTCGGACAGTACCCGTCTGAGATCTTGATAGGTCAATAGATGCCTACTGTGAGCATTCAATGCTCTGATTAAACATGATTTTTTCCCCCTTTCTATGCATTGATAGCATTCAAAGCGGGTGTCATACCTGTCAAACTGAACATTCTCCAAAGTGAGTGACACCCACACCCCACAACAGTATACGAGCAACCATGATCTGGTATCACCCAAATTTGTAACGAACTCATTCTCCTGCTTTGCCATCAAAATGTGGAATGCCCTGACGTCCATGCTAAACCCCTTATCCCTAAACTTCTTTGTCATTTATTATTATTATTATTATTATTATTATTTATTTGTTACCATTTACATTGACACGTTGTGAGCTTGTAGATTGGCTATTTTAACTATTCAAAAATGTTTTTCAAAATACTAAAAAAGGCAAAAGTAGTTTAGGTATAAAGGGTTTAGCATGGACGAATTGCATACATACTGTATACATGTACACAAGTGCCATGCAGGACATTGTTTGTGTCATCCATGTTCCATCAATCAAATTAGTGTTTATATAAAATATTATCGTCACTGTTGGGCAGAAAGCTTGTACTGTACGTCCACCAGGAATGTTTAACACAAACAGACTTATCCACTTTCTACCCACTGTCTCTTCAGTGCAGCGGTATACATTCCACTTTCTACCCACTGTCCCTTCAGTGCAGCGGTATACATTCTACTTTCTACCCACTGTCCCTTCAGTGCAGCGGTATACATTACACTTTCTACCCACTGTCCCTTCAGTGCAGCGGTATACATTACACTTTCTACCCACTGTCCCTTCAGTGCAGCGGTATACATTCCACTTTCTACCCACTGTCCCTTCAGTGCAGCGGTATACATTCCACTTTCTACCCGCTGTCCCTTTAGTGCAGCGGTATACATTCCACTTTCTACCCACTGTCCCTTTAGTGCAGCGGTATACATTCTACTTTCTACCCACTGTCCCTTCAGTGCAGCGGTATACATTCCACTTTCTACCCACTGTCCCTTCAGTGCAGCGGTATACATTCCACTTTCTACCTACTGTCCCTTCAGTGCAGCGGTATACATTCCACTTTCTACCTACTGTCCCTTCAGTGCAGCGGTATACATTCCACTTTCTACCCGCTGTCCCTTTAGTGCAGCGGTATACATTCCACTTTCTACCCACTGTCCCTTCAGTGCAGCGGTATACATTCTACTTTCTACCCACTGTCCCTTCAGTGCAGCGGTATACATTCCACTTTCTACCCACTGTCCCTTCAGTGCAGCGGTATACATTACACTTTCTACCCACTGTCCCTTCAGTGCAGCGGTATACATTCCACTTTCTACCCACTGTCCCTTCAGTGCAGCGGTATACATTCCACTTTCTACCCACTGTCCCTTCAGTGCAGCGGTATACATTCCACTTTCTACCCGCTGTCCCTTCAGTGCAGCGGTATACATTCCACTTTCTACCCACTGTCCCTTCAGTGCAGCGGTATACATTCCACTTTCTACCCGCTGTCCCTTCAGTGCAGCGGTATACATTCCACTTTCTACCCACTGTCCCTTCAGTGCAGCGGTATACATTCCACTTTCTACCCACTGTCCCTTCAGTGCAGCGGTATACATTCCACTTTCTACCCACTGTCCCTTCAGTGCAGCGGTATACATTCCACTTTCTACCCACTGTCCCTTCAGTGCAGCGGTATACATTCCACTTTCTACACGGTGTCCCTTCAGTGCAGCGGTATACATTCCACTTTCTACCCACTGTCCCTTCAGTGCAGCGGTATACATTCCACTTTCTACCCTCTGTCCCTTCAGTGCAGCGGTATACATTCCACTTTCTACCCACTGTCCCTTCAGTGCAGCGGTATACATTCCACTTTCTACCCACTGTCCCTTCAGTGCAGCGGTATACATTCCACTTTCTACCCACTGTCCCTTCAGTGCAGCGGTATACATTCCACTTTCTACCCACTGTCCCTTTAATGCAGCGGTATACATTCTACTTTCTACCCACTGTCCCTTCAGTGCAGCGGTATACATTCCACTTTCTACCCACTGTCTCTTCAGTGCAGCGGTATACATTCTACTTTCTACCCACTGTCCCTTCAGTGCAGCGGTATACATTCCACTTTCTACCCACTGTCTCTTCAGTGCAGCGGTATACATTCCACTTTCTACCCACTGTCCCTTTAGTGCAGCGATATACATTCCACTTTCTACCCACTGTCCCTTCAGTGCAGCGGTATACATTCCACTTTCTACCCACTGTCTCTTCAGTGCAGCGGTATACATTCCACTTTCTACCCACTGTCTCTTCAGTGCAGCGGTATACATTCTACTGTCTACCCACTGTCCCTTCAGTGCAGCGGTATACATTCCACTTTCTACCCACTGTCCCTTCAGTGCAGCGGTATACATTCCACTTTCTACCCACTGTCCCTTCAGTGCAGCGGTATACATTCCACTTTCTACCCACTGTCCCTTCAGTGCAGCGGTATACATTCCACTTTCTACACACTGTCCCTTCAGTGCAGCGGTATACATTCCACTTTCTACCCACTGTCCCTTCAGTGCAGCGGTATACATTCCACTTTCTACCCGGTGTCCCTTCAGTGCAGCGGTATACATTCCACTTTCTACCCACTGTCCCTTTAGTGCAGCGGTATACATTCCACTTTCTACACACTGTCCCTTCAGTGCAGCGGTATACATTCCACTTTCTACCCACTGTCCCTTCAGTGCAGCGGTATACATTCCACTTTCTACACACTGTCCCTTCAGTGCAGCGGTATACATTCCACTTTCTACCCGGTGTCCCTTCAGTGCAGCGGTATACATTCCACTTTCTACCCACTGTCCCTTTAGTGCAGCGGTATACATTCCACTTTCTACACACTGTCCCTTCAGTGCAGCGGTATACATTCCACTTTCTACCCACTGTCCCTTCAGTGCAGCGGTATACATTCCACTTTCTACACACTGTCCCTTCAGTGCAGCGGTATACATTCCACTTTCTACCCACTGTCCCTTCAGTGCAGCGGTATACATTCCACTTTCTACACACTGTCCCTTCAGTGCAGCGGTATACATTCCACTTTCTACCCACTGTCCCTTCAGTGCAGCGGTATACATTCCACTTTCTACCCACTGTCCCTTTAATGCAGCGGTATACATTCTACTTTCTACCCACTGTCCCTTCAGTGCAGCGGTATACATTCCACTTTCTACCCACTGTCTCTTCAGTGCAGCGGTATACATTACACTTTCTACCCCTTTGTCCCTTCAGTGCAGCGGTATACATTCCACTTTCTACCCGCTGTCCCTTCAGTGCAGCGGTATACATTCCACTTTCTACCCGCTGTCCCTTCAGTGCAGCGGTATACATTCCACTTTCTACCCACTGTCCCTTCAGTGCAGCGGTATACATTCCACTTTCTACCCACTGTCCCTTCAGTGCAGCGGTATACATTCCACTTTCTACCCTCTGTCCCTTCAGTGCAGCGGTATACATTCCACTTTCTACCCACTGTCCCTTCAGTGCAGCGGTATACATTCCACTTTCTACCCACTGTCCCTTCAGTGCAGCGGTATACTATACATTCCACTTTCTACCCACTGTCTCTTCAGTGCAGCGGTATACATTCCACTTTCTACCCGGTGTCCCTTTAATGCAGCGGTAAACATTTGCAGTGCCTTTGTCAACCTCTCCGTGCAACATCAGCCAGCTCACACAGACTGCTCCAGTCAGAGCATCTCCCCACAAACATGCATTTTGTTTAGAGCACCGAACCGCGTTTTTGGCCAAACAATGGAACTGTGCTAGAAGGAAGGCTAATTGTAAAGTAAGTAAGTGTGTGTGTGTGTGTGTGTGTGTGTGTGTGTGTGTGTGTGTGTGTGTGTGTGTGTGTGTGTGCGCTTCACTTCAAGTGAACCATCTGAGGCTTAAGAGAAACTCCCCTAAGACCAACACTGTATTAGCAGTGAGAGTTAACCATCCGCTTGCATGCCAGTGTTTGATTGGAATACCTCCTGTTTGATCATCATGGAGCTGCTTAGTTTAGTGGAGCATCCTCCATGCAGTAGATTTAGACAGTCCAGTGGGCACTCTCTTGGCTCATCTCTTCCCCCTAATCTCCAAGCGATCGGTGCTGAATACTTTATTGATAGGGAATTGATTCCACTCCTCGGAGGCTATTTCTATAATTGATACTGTTTGAAGTTGCTCCCACAGGGCTGCCTCTTCAAAGACCGGCCTCTTTTTGTTTTTTGATCAATTATAATAAAGTGGTATGTTTAAAAGAGAAAAGAGAATCTGGATTGCATCAATGCAGCGTTCTAGCCATGCTTCTCTGTTGCAGTATTAGATGGGTGGGTAAATCAATAAAAAAAAGCATAACCTATTAATCATCCTAGTATCATGCTAGTAACAAATAGTAGCATGATGCTACTATTACATTCCACAAGTTCTCTCACACATTTTCTCACACACTTTTTCAAGTATGTGTTGCCAAACCACCAGATTGTTGACCTGCTCTATCCAAATTATCAGGTCAATGTTGGTGAAACCACTCACCTTTTTTGTGACATCATGCCAATGGGGAAAGCTTGATAGAAGTTAATAAATAATAAAATAAGATGTTGAATTTCTTAACTTCAGAATGTATTACTTAAGATGTATCCGCAATGCTCATAAAAGCTGGCAGCCATAAAGACAATCAGTGGATTCTCATCAGGAGGAAATGGAAGACTGCGTGGTGAAGCAGGTTGAACCCTGTTACAACAGAGCGCTGTACTTTTATCCGACGGAGCATTGGTCCGAACGTCAACCTACCTCAACCCTCACCCTAACCCTAACCTCCCCCGGGGCAGACACCTAAACCTAACCCCAACCCTAACCCTAACCTCCCCCGGGGCAGACACCTAAACCTAACCCCAACCCTCTCCCAACCCGCAGCGCACCTCGGAGCAATGCTCCGTCGGATGATAATATGCCTGCCGTTACAACATATGATGAATGAAGTGGCTAAAAGGGTTCCTCATTTAAACCGATGGTAGGGGCACAGCTTGCTATAGTTAACCTGTCAAACCTCTCGTATTAGCAAGCATCAAAATATATATATTTTTGAATACATTAGAGATCTACACTCTTAAGTGTGGACGTTTTTCAGGTTTGATGTCGATGTGATGCTGGCCAGACCCTGCCCCCCCCCCCGCCCCCCCCCCCCCCCCCCAACCAATCATAACATCTAACTTAGGGGGAATCTTGGAAAGAGACGGTGGGCTGTATAGCTCTGGGCTTCTGGGCCTCTGGACCTGTGAGTCTTACCTTACCTTTTACGTCTTGGAAGAGAGAGAGAGAGAGACAGCGAGAGGAGCTTCGCCAAGCCCTGCCCAGTCTTCCCCCTGTGCTCATCCCCACCCGCTTGATGTATACCAAAGACGAGCTTTCAAGTGCTCTTTGAAAGGGGTGGGGGAAAAGAAACAGCAAAAAAGGATGAAAGTTTCATCTCAATAAGTGCACGTGCAGACGTTCAATAGCATGGCACTGGACTGTAGACTTCTCCTGCTCCCCAGACCCTATACTCCTCCCTCCCTCCCTCCCTCCCTCCCTGCCTGTGCTTTGGTTTTTAACCCATTCTGAACGGGCACCCATTTTGGTGTCAGCATCACGTCATGCTTTAGCTATTGAAAAATAGCAGATCTACAAGCTCATATCGCGCCACCGAGTGGCGCGATATGAGCTTGTAGGTCTGCTATTTTTGAAAAATCGAAGAATGACTGACATTTTTTAGAATCTGATCTCAGGTCAGAATGGGTTCATCAGACCAGTGTGTGTCCGGCGGAAACCTCGTATGAATCTGATCTAAGGTCAGAATGGGTTAACTCCATCTCTCCCTCTGTCTGTCTTTCCGTCCACCGGGCTGACCCCCTCCTCTCACTCATCTCCTATCTCTCTCCATGCACCTCTCTTCCACCTGACTGCCTCCCTGTCTTCACCCGATGGCACATCACTGAGAGCTGTAAACCGTAATCCAGACAGGCCAGTCACAGATGGAGGAGAGTCAGAGATGCCAAGAGTCAGAGATGGAGAGAGACGTAGGGTGGTCACAATTATTACATAATCATCTAATCGCGATTATTTGAGAGAATCGTAATTATTTTTTCATAATCGTGCCCATGTTGAAGAATGTTCATACATAATATAGCAGAAATAGCTTGACAATTAATCGTCAACTTAAACGTGTAATGCCCTGCATGGGGTCGGAGAGAGAATTCCAACACACATCCAGACAAATCCATGAATTTCTTTTTTATCATTATGCTACTTTACTTTGACGACTTGTTATTATGTTAATAAAGCATATTGAGCATATATAGAGAGAGAGAGAGAGAGAGGGGGGGGGGGGGGGGGGGGGGGAAGAGGGGGAGGGGGAGGGAGAGAGGCTGTGAGTCAGGGAAGAAATACAGGGGGTGAAAGCGAGAGACGGAGAGAGAGACTGAATTAAAATAAAAGTTTGCGGGCGAGGAGAGATAGAAGAGAAAGGAGAGAGATACAGTCCAGAGTTAGTAGGAGAGAACTTCACCGGATGCATGAAATTACAGTACAGTAGCAGCATCAGGGCCTTTTTTTTAATATATATATTTTTTATCCCACAATTTTGTAACCCATTTTTCACCCCTGTGTCAATTATCTAATGTGATCCTGGGCTCTACACACCCTCTGCCAACCTGGGGACTTGAACTCATGCCATCAGGGCCTCTTGTGATTGGTCCAATAGGCACGTTAGTAGCAAGGAGACAGGGCAAGCTGTCATTCTCCCCATAGAGATGCATGTTAAATGATGGGATTTCTCCGTATAAATAATCGATAATTTCAGTAGCAAGAGCATTTTTTTTTAAAAGCGCATCTTCTAAATCTAGTCTACCAGGCCTGCAGTAGGCTATGCACTGGACACATTTGCATGACATTATTTAAATAAACTAGAAATACGAGGAAATTACAGAGGGAGAAATCAACTTTAAACGATAAGGCTACCATCATTAGTATTATTGCCATCACCTGGGTAGGTCAGGTGTGTAACCTTCCCGTTAAGCCGTGTATATGTTCAACAACACAGCCATGCAAAATAACATTGACAGCTATGAGGTGACGAAAGCTTGACCTATCTATTTTTTTTTTTTGAGTGGTGTGATTTTTATTTATTTAAATATACTACTTATACTACTATACTTTGTTCACCCTGTCCTTTCCTCCCCCTCCTGCCCCGCCACTCCCCCAGGAAATAACATATATAACAAATATAAAGATAAATAATATATAACCATCCGGCCATGAAGATAATTAGTCTAGTGTCCCATTTTCTCTATCTCTCTCCCTCTCACTCGCAATTAAATGTACCTTATGTTTTATGTATGACAAAATACAGCCAACACCCCCCTTAAACACATTGTAGATATGAGAGTACAGGTGGAAACTAATCATACCGTTATTGGACAGTAACCACCAGTCATATTGTCAGCTGCGTGCGTGCGTGTGCGCGTGTGTGTGTGTGTGTGTGTGTGTGTGCGTGTGCATGCCGGTGTGCATTTATTGACATGTGCGCACGTGCACATACCGGTATGCATTTATTGGTTTGACGACATACACAACTGCAATGCATGTACAGTATATACACACTGTAACGCACACATGCACTGACAGGTGACATTCTCAGTTGATATTCTGTCTGTGCCCGAACTTAGGTTTCTGGTCACTGCTTGGAAGACACATGCACACTGTGCACACTGGAGCTAATCAAATTCACACACACTCACACACGCGTGCACGCATCATGTTTGCATTACTATACACGTTGCACACACACACACACACACACACACACACAACATGGAAAGCGCTTCTCCCTCCTCCGTGGCCTGCTACAAAGCGGAGGCGTCGCTTGGGGAAGGCAGCAGATTTGAAGACATAAGCCCCAGGCTTCTCATTCTCAAACTCCCTGACACTCTCTGATACCAAAGACAACGCCGTGTAAAGTCACTGTCCCCGCAGCGTCGCTCTTATCTGCGCCCCTTGCTCTAACACTATCTCCGAGAAGTAGGACAGGGTTAAGGTTCGAGGTAATCCCTCTCGTTCCATTCTTCTATGAAACATATGCCCACTCCGTAACAAGGGGGAGAACTAATTATAGACTTGTAAAGGGGAAAAAAGATAATACAGTTGTAGCGATTGCATTGTGCCCGGGCGCCGGGGCTGTGCATGTGGACAATGGTGTGTAATGACAGCTTTATCTGGTTCCCAGTGTTCCTATACCAACCTACAAAGCCCTGTAATTATGTGAGATGCCCGCAGAATGGCAGTCAGACACACTTTGGGGCACACTGGGCAATGTCACGGAAGGCAGTAGTGTGTGTGTGTGTGTGTGTGTGTGTGTGTGTGTGTGTGTGTGTGTGTGTGTGTGTGTGTGTGTGTGTGTGTGTGTGTGTGTGTGTGTGTGTGTGTGTGTGTGTGTGTGTGTGTGTGTGTGTGTGTGTGTGTGTGTGTGTGTGTGCGTGCGCTCGCAGCAGAGCTTCTCAACTTATTTTTTTAAGAAGGCACACGACGGTCATTCCTATTTTGCTTTAAAAACGAACAATTAATATTTCCCATTAATCTCAAAGCCGGTTTTACTGACCATGCATGTCGGGAGCGACGGTGTTGTCGGACTAATGTGGGCCCGTGTGTGTGTCTGCGTACTTCTGTTGGTAACAAGAAGACTCGCCCCGTTTCTGTTTTCCTCCCAGAATTTTCCCCAGTGAGGGGTGGGAGAGGCTGGACAGCAGACGGCTGGACTTTGAATTTCTCTAACTATAAACTTTCATGACAGCATGAAGTACAAATATAATTTATGAAAAGCTACTACAGTGAAGTCTGTTCACAGAAGTTGTTGTAGGATATGTGGGGATTATCTGACGAGGTACCATTTGAGTGTGCAAAACCTTACATATACTAAATAATACTAAATTGTTTATAGGGTCAATATAAGTAAAATAATATAGCCTTTCTACAGGAGTATCTTTTTATATTTTTTTCCAAAAAGAATACAAACAGCCAAAAAATTCCGGGAGGAAAAACGGGCACGCACCGGGTCGAGTCTTCCGGTATTCCTTCTGTTCCTACGTGGGCAAACGTGTGGCAGCCGCCGCCGGCCATCCATGCGTTCACAGTACAAAGAAAGACCTCCATAAATATGCGGCCAAAAGGTTTATTCACCAAAAGGCTCTCAAGTCAGACCCTCAATCGTGACTATATTTCCATCACCACATGCACACTGCAGGCAGGGTGGTGTAAACACATAGGTGGAGGGCCGAGAGGCCTGTCATTATGTCTCATGATTGAGCTGTTATTTCTTTGGACAGTGAAAATACACAGACAGTTGTGTTATGATGGTGGAGAATGTGATATTATAAAAAACCACCGAGTGGGGTTATTGTTCAGGTCGCTTAGTTATCCCATTCTCAACGGGCACCCATTTTGGTGTCAGCATCATGTTATGCTTTAGCTATTTAAAAATAGCAGATCTACAAGCTCATATCGCGCCACCGAGTGGCGCGATACGAGCTTGTAGGTCTGCTATTTTTGAAAAATCGAAGAACGACTGACATTTTTAGAATCTGATCTCAGGTCAGAATGGGTTAATCGGACCAGTGTGTGTCCTTAGTGGAAACCTCGTATGAATCTGATCTCGGGTCAGAATGGGTTATACTATCTGTGTTACAACCCGCACGGCTTCTCATTAGGGTTGTCTGGGCACCACAGCCGTGCCCCACGCTACCGAGCTACACCATGTATCACAATAACAACTTGTATAGCACACGGCCACATCAAAGCCAAGCTAGAGACTACATGGTTTAACCTTTTCAAAGGCTAACGTTTCAGTTTTTTCGGTACCACCAACACAGGCTGCCGTCCTGCATGGATCATGACTTTTGTTGCAAACAGCGTCGTTGGCATGATGATGTATCCCTCTGCTACAAGTATACGAGAACATTCTTTAGGGTGTGTGTGTGTGTGTGTGTGTGTGTGTGTGTGGTGAGTGTGTGTGTGTGTGTGTGTGTGTGTGTGTGAGTGTGTGCGTGCGTGCGGCGTGCACTTGTAAAGGTTAGGTTGCATTCATCACGTCTGCTTTTCACAGGCTTTCAACTTAGTTTGACATTCAAGAGTGACTTACTGTACAAATACACTCAATGTCACTGGTCAAGATTTGAAAGTTGTCGATCACTAAAACAAACATATAGGCTACTGTAAGAAAATGTGTGTATGCCTGAAGTGTGTGTGTGCGTGCTTGCGCGTGCGCCTGCTTGTCCTTTGTGTGCGTGTGTGAGAGAGTGCGTGTGAGTGTACGACAGCCTGCGTGTACCTTCTCACATATCAAACAAAGTAGTGTTTGACTTCACATGTGATGATGATGTGTAGAGTGTGTTGGGACTCCCAGTGTGACTCTCCTCCTATGGCGTTTTTCGAGGTCAAGGAGAGGGAAGGAGAACGGGTCCCCCTCTCTCACACATCCGTCTCTCTCTCTCTCTCTCTCTCTCTCTGTGTGATGGTGCAGAGTCATCTGGCAGTGAACCGTCTCCTGTCAAGAAAGATGAGGAAGAGGAGTGGGGACAGATGAAGGTCAGGGTCGGACACACACGGACCTCCATTAGCAGGCTTTAGCCTGAGCTGACAGGGGCATTGGGGGAGTAGGCAGGGCAGGTACGCCAGGGATTTGGTGGCATATGCCGCAGACAACCCCCCGGTCACCTCGTGACAGAGCACTTACCACAGCGCTCGCTGAGGGGCCACCCAGAGGCTGTGTCCTGGGGCTCATGGCCGCCAGGCTGAGCTGGCCCCTGGGATGGACGGGGGCACGGTGAGGGGCCACCCAGAGGCTGTGTCCTGGGGCACATGGCCGCCAGGCTGAGCTGGCCCTGGGATGGACGGGGGCACGGCTCCCATGTTGCAGTTCACTTCAGAGAACTGAACTGAACTGAACTTTTTGCAGTGGTGGAAAAATAACTCGAATGTTTTACTCAAGTAACATTCTGGTACAAGCAAAGGTTTTGGTAATCAAATCTACTTGAGTAAAAGTACAAAAGCATCGTCAATCAAAATGTGTTTAAAGTACCACTAGTAGAAAGTACTCATTGTGCAGAAATATGTCCCATTTCAAATGTGAAAAATGTATATATGTAGTGGTGAAGTGGTTAATGTATGTTTTGTAATAATAATCCAAATCTACAAAGCAACTCGTAACTAAAGTTTTAATTATACAACATTGTAAAATTACAACATTTGGATCTGAGATGTATAGTACAGTAGACAAGTATTGGAAATACTCAAAATACCTCAGAATTTTACTTACTGTACGTACAGTACTTGCATATTAAGTTACTTTCCACACTGACTTTTTGCAACATCCCCCTAAGTCTGAGACGTAGTCTCCTGTAATGGACGGAACTTTTTGCAACTCTATCTATAAATGGACCAATACTGTAAGTCTCTGTATGTCTGTGTGTAAGCCACGTAACCGAGAACCGTTCGCCCCACCCACTTCAAATTCGACACACGTGTTGGTGTTCCACACCCACACAGGGAGTGTAGTGCCCGGTTGTCCAGAACCGCCACAAAGGGCCCAGGCCCGGGCCCCTGCCCAGGTTCCATATATGGAGCTGGCCTGTTCTGACATCACAACACTCCATAATTTGGACATGCCTGACACAGAACTCCGTATGTACGTCTGTAATCACGTAAGTCGAGAACTGTTCGCCCCACTGACTTTCAAATATGACACACTCGTTCCACGTTCCATTCGTTATTCTAAACTTTTTATGTGCACAATGTGTCCACTAATGTGGGGAAGGCGACACAACCACAGCTTGCAAAACGTTTTTTTTTCTTCTTTTTTGCTTGTTCTTTTTTTGCCACATCGGGCGGAAACCTTGTATGTCCAAAACTGTACTTTTTGTAAGGAACGGAAAAATTGCTTCTGTTTAAATGGACAGACTTAACCACGTTAAACCTGCCACAATTATGTCAATATACAATATTATGAAAAAAACATTAAAACAAATATGAGATACAAGGTTGTGTTCGACAGCAATGACTTGCATCTCATTAAACTGGTTCACACTTTGCTGCAGCTTGAATTCTACCATGGTTTGAATATGCAAATAGTTTCCCAGAATTCATCTGTCTGGGAAGATGATTTATTGTATGGGTTGAATATGGGATAATAAATTGATTTTGTGTGTCAAATGTATAATTTCCTTTCATCTCTCTCTCTCTCTCTCTCTCTCTCTCTCTCTCTCTCTCGTTTTGTCTTTTCAATTATCTTTTATGTTGTCTCTTTATTCAAACAAATGCAGCCTTTTTGTTCTGGAATGTTCGCTGGAAGTGGTGAAACTCTGTACCCAATGTGCATATGCATATTTAATGACTCAGTTAAGCAATGTCATGGTTGTGTGCATTATTAATACGATTGGGGAAAACATTTGCAAATAGCTGTACTGCGTAATGTCTATCCTCACTATAGTACAGCTGTTTTGGAGAGGGTAAATGAAATGCATTTCATTTCAAAGGTAAATATTTTAACATCCTAGACGATTCTTTTTAAAACCCTATAGTTCGTTGACGGGTGTCCCCCAGGGGTCTACCCTTGGACCCATCGCATTCTTCATACCAAATCTGAGCCAAAAAATTAGCTGATCTAAATTACAAGCTCACAACATGCTCATGTCATGTTACATCACCCATTATGGCATGCCCAGTATAGGGACGATAGCGTTCAAGGTGGTGAAAAACGGCATTATGACTTCAGTAACGACCCATAATGTGCTGTAAATTCTACTGTAGGTCTCTCTCTCTTTCTCTCTCTCTCTCTGTCTCTCTCTCTGTCTCTCTCTCTCTCTCTCTCTCTCTCTCTCTCTGTCCCCCTCCAAATGGGATATATCTCATCTTGGAATAAACACTACATATGGAGACATAACAATTGAGTGGGTAAACACAGTGGTTAGAGGTGAGTAATAACAGCCTATTGTCAGGCGCCTCAGTCTTAACGCCCCCCCCCCCCCCCCCCCTTTCTTCCTTGGCTCTCGCTCTTGTTAGTGTCTGAGACCGGCAGCATTCCACACACACACGGGAAGATGGATAATAAGTGTGTCTACTTCACCATTTTAGTCAGGCAGTTTCCAGACTACTCAGTGCCAAGCTGTCTTCATTAGGCCCCCCGGTTATAGACCCCGTCTCACCTGGCTGACTGACGGGAGCACAGCCAGTGATGAGGCTCCATTAGACCCACTGCACAACCCTCAGTGGACTGCCTATTACCCAGCAGTCCTCTCAATGTCTCTCAATGTCTCTCTCTCTCTCTCTCTCTCTCTCTCTCTACTGACCAGGCTAACCCCTGGAGTCCCCTTAATGCCCGGGCGGTTGAGAGGCCGACCAATCAGATGTGATGATGTTAAACTTCTCTCCAATGAATACCCTTCACTGTGCATCAGAGATGGCCGCTGTCCGCTCAAGTGATTATAGGAGGTGAGTTCAACTTCAGCTCTCTCAGTTCCCCCCGCGGATAGCGAGGAACTTTACAGTTGGTGTATACAACTTCAGAACTTAGCTTTGGTGGGGGAGTTCAAACATAACACAAAACAAAGGCGTTCCTATTATGATTGAGACGTTGATGAGAGATGACAGTCTTGGATCAGTGTTGGGTCTGGACCCAAAAGCTGGGCTACGATCAAGGCTGGGAAGCAGAAGCGGTTCCATTCGAGGAAACTGTTCCAATGCTGCAAGAACTGACCAAATCGAACCACATTTTAGTTAATCTTTCCTGCTAATGATTCTCTGATTCGTCTTCACAAGTGATGCACAATGTCATGTTAGTAAATGAGAGGCTGCAATTTGTTGTATTAAAGTGATTACAGTATAGGCTATGTAATGTATTTGTAAAGGTCAGACATAAGTAACACATTAGCAAGTGAAAAGTTTTCTCAGCAATCTGCTGTATGAAATGATCACTAGGAATATTTCCTAAAGACATTACACAGACCACAATTAATGGTTGTTCTTCAGGACAATGCTAACATCATTATTGTAGCTCAGAGAGAAAAAGAGAAAAAAAACTTTCTTTCAAAGCAACCAACCATTACGTTTCCAACTTTGACAAAAAACATTTACATAATATTGGCCCACATATCCAGTACAGCCCCTGCTAATCGCAAAGCTGAAATATCCAGGAAATATCTACCTCTGTCCATCTTTTTTTCCAGGCTATCTTGAGATGTGGCAAAAGATATAGACAGTAGAAAGTGAAGCTTGGGTAAAGGTTGCATTAAACAGGTACACTCAGGCTCGAAGGAAATTCTTTGGATCCCTCCTGCGACGTACTTTAACCCATTCTGACCGGGCACCCATTTTGTGTCGGCATCATGTTATGCTTTAGCTATTAAAAATAGCAGATCTACAAGCTCATATCGCGCCACCGAGTGGCGCGATACAAGCTTGTAGGTCTGCTATTTTTGAAAAATCGAAGAGCGACTGACATTTTAGAATCTGATCTCAGGTCAGAATGGGTTCATCAGACCAGTGTGTGTCCGCGGAAACCTCGTATGAATCTGATCTCAGGTCAGAATGGGTTCATCAGACCAGTGTGTGTCCGGCGGAAACCTCGTATGAATCTGATCTCAGGTCAGAATGGGTTAAAGACAGACGGAAATGGCATGAAGGGCATCCATCCCCTAGAATGTGTCCCTGTCTCAGGCGATGGCGGCGGATGGATGAGGGGGGGGGCAGGGGTTAAGAGTGCAGTTGGAAGATGGCTGGTCTCCCGAGTGTGTCGGTGTGAAGAGGTGAAAACCGGGCGGACGGCGGAGTCGTGACGGCCACAGATCGGCCCGGTCGAGGTGCCTGTCAAGTCATAAACAAGTCAATAAGCCTCTGTCACCTCTCATCGCTCACGCTAGGAGTGATGCTACGCTAGTTCTAAACCACTTGAACCCTGCTCACCCCTCATCCCATGCACCTGTCAACCCACATAGAGTCAGCAAGGGGAATATTGGCCTCCCTTCCTCTAAGGACACCACTCAACAATCGGCCACTCAGCCACTCATATCGACAGCCTTTGAAACAAGCTTTCCCTCTAAAGTGTATTATCCGTTGCCTCTGATGCGATTGAGGGAGGCCTCTCTCTCTCCGAGCGCTTTATTGCAGCACTCCTGCAAATTGCCACACGCCAAATCCACCGCCTAGTCCTCAGAGCTGCAGCCACTCACCTGCGGGAAGACTTGGTAAATAGCGTCTGGATTCATGACAGCATGCTGAAAACCAGTGGCGTGCACAGATAGACACTAGGTGGTGCTAGAGCACCCCCTGCCCTTTTGGCAATGTGCTCAAAAAAAATAAAAAAAATAAAATAACGTTTTCTTTTTTTTCCCCTAATTTGTAGTGTGTGGACCATGCGGTGACATTGATCAAATCTTGATAATAAAAAACCCTTCTACTATATTATTTAGGCCCCCACAATCTAAAGCTATGTTTCTATGTCAGTGGTTCTTCGATAAAAAGAAAAAAATAGCAGACCTACAAGCTCGTAGTGCGCCACTCGGTGGCGCGCACTCGGTGGCGCGCTACGAGCTTGTAGATCTGCTATTTTTCAATAGCTAAAGCATAAAGGCACCAAAATGGGTTCCCGCCCCAAAATGCGCTGCACAAGGTGCCCTTTTTTTCACTTGAGCACCTGCCCTTCTAAATGTCTGTGCACGCCACTGCTGAAAACATGCAAATAGCGTCTGGATTGACGTCATGCTGAAAACGAGCAACAAACGGTTGCTTCCACACGAGCTCATGTGCAACATTCTGTGTCCCAACGCTTAATTTATGCTCGGCTGTGTCGGCCAGTGTCTCGCATGGCAAAATAGAAGCTTGTAGATTTACTACTACCGAACAAGAAAGTATCTATAGACAGATAAAACTTTTATTGATCCAGTCTGGGAAATTCAGGCAATCGTGGCAGACAGTACGGCAGTTATGAAACAACTGGACAGATGCAGAAAAATAAATATTTTTAGAAAAGTTAACGGCTAATGCACAGGGAGTAGGCATAAAGTGACCAACACAAAATAAGTTGTAGGTATACTTGTGTGTGTGTGTGTGTGTGTGTGTGTGTGTGTGTGTGTGTGTGTGTGTGTGTGTGTGTGCAGTAACGCATGTACACAACACATGCAGGCGTCTGCATGTGTGATTTTCTTTTTGAGACCAGTTGAGTGGGACTCTCTTTTTTTTACAAGGGCAGTATTTGCTGTGCATCCAAAGACTTGGCAGTACTTTGGAAACTCAAAGTCAATAAAGTAGAAAAGGGAAGTTGTATCAATTCCCTCATCATCTCTCTCTCTCTCTCTCTCTCTCTCTCTCTCTCATCTCTCTCTCTCTCTCTCTCTCTCTCTCTCTCTCTCTCTCTCTCTCTCTCTCTCTCTCTCTCTCTCTCTCTCTCTGGAATGACATTTTAACATTTCCTCTTCACATCAGAGAACACAGAACATGAGAAAGAGAACAGAGAAAGAATATGACCCTCCCTTTCGCTTTTCCTTCTCCCCCTTTTCTGTTGCTGTTGCTCCCCCCCAACCTCCCCCCATCACTCTCTTATCCCTCCCTTGCCTCTCATCTTTAATTTTCTCTGCCGCTTTATTGCTCTCTTCGCAGCCCTTCCTTCACTCTCTGCCACACATGTGAGATAAAAGGTGAATTCTGGCACACCCTCTCTTCTTGGACAGCTCTCTGCTCTCCTTTCCTCTCCTCTCCCCCTCTCCTTTCCGGATCCTTGGAGTGTGCAAAAGAGGGAGAGAAAAGGAGGAGCAGAAGAGAGGACTTGAAGAACAAACAGCCTGCTGTGATAGTGAAAGCAGACAGTGGGTCTTCTTGGCACTGACGCAGGTTCTGTGCTTTGTTGTGCATTTTGGATGCTCGGGGACGGAGATACCATCAGTTACTGTTTTAACAGGCTTACACAAGACACCGTTTTATGTGGAAATACAAGCAGCGACTGTAAAATGCCATTTTAAGACATCAAAACATAAGGAGTGAATTACAGGGCCGCAGAATGGTCAGACAAAATAAAAAAATGCTGCCTTTTCTCTCTCCAAGTCGAGGCTTGCCAGATTCTTTAATGTAGCCCTTTCATGAGAAGGTGAACCTAAATCACCTCGGCTTGTAACAGGACAAAATGTATAGAAGGGACGTTTATGGATTGTATTAACCTATATAATCAGCTTTAATTCTTGTAAGAAGCACAGCCTTGTCATCGGAATAGTTTGCATATAGAAGTTAACAGAACTGGCTAATGTCCAGATTCATCTCACCTCTGTTTGCCCCTCAAGAACTTTTTTGGGGGGGAAATAGACTGTAAAATGACTCATTTCAAAATGCACTAAGGACCGTTGATTCTGACTTTGTGCTATATTTCTCAATTAGGAAATCCCCCAGCAGCACTATATATACAACAAGTCCATGATGGAACTGGAAAGTGATGATCTTTAATTTCCCTCATGAAACTCTTAATAAATTAGCGCTACAGTAAATGGTCTGCCCTCAAGGGCACATTTGTCTGGGCTTCTCGGCTTACACTGGAGAGAATCGGCCCCAGTCAAAACGTTCCCTCCAGGAAGAAGGGAAGAGGAAAATCCTTTCGTCGACTAAAACCAAGACAAAACATGTCGTCGACTATACCCTTTATTACTGACGACAACAAAATAAAAACTAAGCTATGATGACAAAAACTAAGACTAAATATACTGACAATGAAGTCAACAAATAAAAACTTGACTAAAATGTGTGGGACTAGTGGAGAAGAGATCCAGTAGAACTAAATAACAAGTGATTTTATACTTGTTTGCATGCTAAAAAACAACCATTACGACGCCATCAAGGCCCGCCAAAAAAACATTTAGTCGACTGAATCAACTGTAGATTTAGTCGACTAAAATTGCATGATATTTACTCAATATTTAGTCAACTATAAGTAGATTAACATTTCAGATGACTAAAACTAAATGACATTTTATTCAAAAGACTATGACTAAAACTAAATCAAAATTTGCTGTCAAAATCAACACTACCTGTCAGTGATGTATCCAAGGTTTCTGCCTTATCGCATGTATCTCTGGAAATAATGATCATACTGTAACATTTCATCAATAACTCTTGTTCACGTTCAAAATGTACACGAGTAAACACATGTGAATCATAGGCAGACATTGAATGGGAAATGAATAGTCCAATAGATAGTATATTGTCTGTATGTCCGTCATTATAAAATTATGACCAATCACCAAAAAGTCATCTTTATGTACCAAAGTAGGTTATTCACTTCACCCCCTGAAGAGAAGGACCCAAACCAATAGTTAAGTCAAAACCTGTATACATTTAATGCAAACAGGTTCAAGAGATGGCAAATGCAAGAGATGGCAAATATGCTACTGTATGAGCCTCATACTATGAGACAACAGGCTGCATGACACAATATTTTCCAAATGATTCAACTGAAAATACTTCCAAGATGAATCATACATTGGATCCTAAATTAAATTCATAATCAAAAAGCTATACAGTACAATGTGAACATTAAGGTGCAAATAGCCTCGCATTACTGCCAGATGATCGGAGATCTTTACCTACTGTATCAATATATCTGACTTAGCTGCATTCTAAATGGCCGTTAACAGACTTACTGCATTACAAACCAATCTTGATACCATCCTAATATGAAGGTATGCCCTAAAGTTCTTTGCATTGGTTCTGCAATGAAGGTTTTTCACCCAACATGTCCAGCAACGAAGGCAGTTTTATTCTGGCCAGGCTAGTGGGCTTGTGACTTGCGCGTCTAGGGTGCAACTGAACCGTCATCCACTATTATAATTGGGGCCTTTTGGAAATTCACAGGCACAGAATTCAATGCCAGGCAAGCCAGCTGCAAAACAAGGACATTCACTGTGACTGCATCGTTTCTGTTTGTCCTTGCAGTAGAGATGTGTTCTGTCTAAAACAACCGCATTTTGTCCCAAGTGAAGGCAGAAGCTCCCCGACAAGCTCCAGAATCTGTCATGGCTACTTAACCACTTAAACCCTATATACTTAGTTGACCAAGGTCCCCCAGGCGTTTATACTTGGAGTCGACCCCTCCTGTTTTTTGCTGCACACCAAAACTCTTTGCCAAAATATCTACATCTTGTTGATTTTATTATTTGAAGATCCGGATCTGTGGATCCAGTCTGGGTTTTCTTCCTAATACAAATCACACCTGTGTGTACTGAGCAGTGCAACTAAACATTTATTGTGATAGTTACTGTATTGTACTAGTTATACTTTTTTTGTTATAGTTATGGTGTTCAGTGTGAGTGGACCTTTGGGCTGCTCAACTGTGCCACTTGAGCTACAATACCACAGGTCACCAGCGGTATTGCAGCTGTTCACACCCCAAGCGGACAGACATACAGGCATATAGGGACACACGGGGCCAGTCATTGGAGCGGTGTGCACTGCTCAAAAACAGATAAATCTGAAAGTTGACAGTGTTATTAAAACCACAAACGGTACTGGGTTTTGTCATGTTCTCTATATAGTCAGCTTTTTTTGTAAGACTACAATACAATACAATGTAAGGTAACAATGAGCTAAACTTGAATGGTCAGTTTCCAAACAATGGAGCAACTATTTTGATTTCTTGCCCACCTTTGGAGTTACATCATGGCAAGATAACTACACAACTCAAACCTCTATCAAAGTGTTCTCTCCCTTTAATTCAGTGTCTTTGTGATGGTCGCCTATAGTATCTGATTTAAACAATACAGCCTTAAGAACTTTTATAATCATAGCAAAAATGTGTATTCATGAGACAACTGGCAATAATGTGTTCTGTCTGAAATAACCACATAGGTCAGGCAGAAGATTTCCTACAAGCTGCAGAACCCAGCCTGTCATAGCTAGTTACAACAGTGTCTTTGTGATGGGGCCACATTTGATCTAAACACAAAGTATCACAACAATAACAAGAGGCTTTTTTTTTTTTTTTTTTTTCTGTTGTGGCATTCCTCACTGTCTGAAACAAGTGTGCCCCTTCCATTCTTTGCTGTTGGTTGCGTCATGTAATCCTGGAAATCTTTGATTGCTTTATTCTCTAATAGTAAATGACAGGAAAGCATTTTTAATTTTTTAATTTTAAGCATTTGCTTAAAAAGCAAGTGTTTTCAAATAGAAACGTCATTAAAAAAAGTTCAAATCAATAGGAACAATATAAAACCTTAAATGGGTAGTCTATAGTACAGTAGGCTATAGGTTAAGCACATTAACTGCCGGCACAGGCACAGGCAGGACACGCCGGTGACCTTAGACTTCATGGTGACGTTGCGTATAACGTGACACGTTTACTGCCGACACTATATGGATGGCAGCAGGATGCGCTAAATGCCAAGAATGCTGCACTTGTGACCTAAATGGCAGGGTGAACGTTGTGCCGTGGACCCTGTTGAACCGCGGTGCGGTGTACGGCCGCGCTCGCGCGCTGGTGCACACATGGAGGCTTTGGTCGGGGTCCAGCTGGACCTCTTCCCATAGTCCGTCTGGTTCCCCTCTCTCTCTCTCTCTCCAGGAGGGGGTCACACGGCGGGTCGGGCGTCAGGGCGATATGATCAGACGAGAGACGTCAGGACTGTTGGGGCTTAGTTCTGCTACGGGCGGAGACCGTTCTGCTTAGTTCTGCTACGGGCGGAGACCGTTCTGCTTAGTTCTGCTACGGGCGGAGACCGTTCTGCTTAGTTCTGCTACGGGCGGAGACCGTTCTGCTTAGTTCTGCTACGGGCGGAGACCGTTCTGCTTAGTTCTGCTACGGGCGGAGACCGTTCTGCTTAGTTCTGCTACGGGCGGAGACCGTTCTGCTTAGTTCTGCTACGGGCGGAGACCGTTCTGCTTAGTTCTGCTACGGGCGGAGACCGTTCTGCTTAGTTCTGCTACGGGCGGAGACCGTTCTGCTTAGTTCTGCTACGGGCGGAGACCGTTCTGCTTAGTTCTGCTACGGGCGGAGACCGTTCTGCTTAGTTCTGCTACGGGCGGAGACCGTTCTGCTTAGTTCTGCTACGGGCGGAGACCGTTCTGCTTAGTTCTGCTACGGGCGGAGACCGTTCTGCTTAGTTCTGCTACGGGCGGAGACCGTTCTGCTTAGTTCTGCTACGGGCGGAGACCGTTCTGCTTAGTTCTGCTACGGGCGGAGACCGTTCTGCTTAGTTCTGCTACGGGCGGAGACCGTTCTGCTTAGTTCTGCTACGGGCGGAGACCGTTCTGCTTAGTTCTGCTACGGGCGGAGACCGTTCTGCTTAGTTCTGCTACGGGCGGAGACCGTTCTGCTTAGTTCTGCTACGGGCGGAGACCGTTCTGCTTAGTTCTGCTACGGGCGGAGACCGTTCTGCTTAGTTCTGCTACGGGCGGAGACCGTTCTGCTTAGTTCTGCTACGGGCGGAGACCGTTCTGCTTAGTTCTGCTACGGGCGGAGACCGTTCTGCTTAGTTCTGCTACGGGCGGAGACCGTTCTGCTTAGTTCTGCTACGGGCGGAGACCGTTCTGCTTAGTTCTGCTACGGGCGGAGACCGTTCTGCTTAGTTCTGCTACGGGCGGAGACCGTTCTGCTTAGTTCTGCTACGGGCGGAGACCGTTCTGCTTAGTTCTGCTACGGGCGGAGACCGTTCTGCTTAGTTCTGCTACGGGCGGAGACCGTTCTGCTTAGTTCTGCTACGGGCGGAGACCGTTCTGCTTAGTTCTGCTACGGGCGGAGACCGTTCTGCTTAGTTCTGCTACGGGCGGAGACCGTTCTGCTTAGTTCTGCTACGGGCGGAGACCGTTCTGCTTAGTTCTGCTACGGGCGGAGACCGTTCTGCTTAGTTCTGCTACGGGCGGAGACCGTTCTGCTTAGTTCTGCTACGGGCGGAGACCGTTCTGCTTAGTTCTGCTACGGGCGGAGACCGTTCTGCTTAGTTCTGCTACGGGCGGAGACCGTTCTGCTTAGTTCTGCTACGGGCGGAGACCGTTCTGCTTAGTTCTGCTACGGGCGGAGACCGTTCTGCTTAGTTCTGCTACGGGCGGAGACCGTTCTGCTTAGTTCTGCTACGGGCGGAGACCGTTCTGCTTAGTTCTGCTACGGGCGGAGACCGTTCTGCTTAGTTCTGCTACGGGCGGAGACCGTTCTGCTTAGTTCTGCTACGGGCGGAGACCGTTCTGCTTAGTTCTGCTACGGGCGGAGACCGTTCTGCTTAGTTCTGCTACGGGCGGAGACCGTTCTGCTTAGTTCTGCTACGGGCGGAGACCGTTCTGCTTAGTTCTGCTACGGGCGGAGACCGTTCTGCTTAGTTCTGCTACGGGCGGAGACCGTTCTGCTTAGTTCTGCTACGGGCGGAGACCGTTCTGCTTAGTTCTGCTACGGGCGGAGACCGTTCTGCTTAGTTCTGCTACGGGCGGAGACCGTTCTGCTTAGTTCTGCTACGGGCGGAGACCGTTCTGCTTAGTTCTGCTACGGGCGGAGACCGTGAAACGTCTTTCTGCTGAGGCTTTTCTCTCTTCCATGGACTAAAGTAGAAAAGGTTTGATCTGTAGTAAAACTGTGCTTCTCAAACTTTTGACCACAGGCCCCGTCCGTGGTCACAAGGATTTTGAGCCAGGATTCTGTGCCAGGGACCACCCTGGCACAAAAGAAGATTTGGGAACACTTTACAATAGAACGTTGCAGTCCCTCCCCCTTTCAGAACGGCGAGTGGCCCAGGAAATGAAAAGCAATGCATTTTCCCATAGCCACTTTCTTAAAGTATTTATTTAAAGACGGTTACGCCGCGGACAAAGCCAACTCGGATCGTGACAAATCATGACAATGAACACAATATTTTGGGCCGATCAAATCATTAGAAAGAAGAAAATAAAGGCAGGAGACAAGACTATTTGTTTTGTTTTTCTAATTATAAATTATTTGATCGGCCCAAAACATAGTGTTCATTGTCATGATTTGTCACGATCCGAGTTGGCTTTGTCTGCGGCGTAACCGTCTTTAAATAAATACTTAAAGAAAATCATATGGTCAGAATGCATTGCATTTCATTTCCTGGGCCGTTCGTTGTTCTGAAAGGGGGAGGGACTGCGCCGCTCTATAATGACCTGTTATAAAGCATTTATAAACATTTATAAGCAGTTTGTAGACGAGTAATAATCATGAACAATCATTGTTGACATCCGTAAATGTTTACCTAAACATGTATAACTATGTTTAAACATAATGTATACATTATTAGTAAGGTATTAGTAAGTAGTGAACTATTCACATATAAATGTTATAAATGTTAAGGTAAACATTTACGGATGTCAACAAACGGTCTGTTCATGATTATTACTCATCTACAAACTGCTTATAAATCTTTATAAATGCTTGTATGCGTTATTTTAAAGTGTTACCGAAGAGGTGTGTTAAAACAAATATTTCATATTTTTGTGGAGCTTGCCTCTTAAAAAAAATATATAATAATAATAATAAATGTGCTGAAGTGTGCTGAAGTGTAAGATAGGCGGGTTAAAGGTATATTCAGTGATTTCACTCAAAAAACCTTCGTTTTTGGCTGTGGGACCCAGCCTTTCGTCCAATCAGGATAGAGAGTCAAAAAAGAAACCTAAGGTTTTTTGACCCCCAGGGGTTAACTGGGGACAGGGAGGAACTCCTTATATGGCCAGCACACTCTATAGTAGGGAGGATTATCACAACAAAACAAAAAAATAAGTGATATTTGAATTAAGTGAAATCACTGAATATACCTTTAAACAGTTAAAAACTGTCCTCCCGACAGCGTGGGGACCTCCCAGAGCCCCCTCAACTTGAGAAACACTGTAACCAAATGTATGCGTGTCTTGTGTTCACTGGGACAGTGCTGCATCGAGGGGGTGTGCATGTCTTTGTGTTCACTGGGACAGTGCTGCATCGAGGGGGTGTGCATGTCTTATGTGTTCACTGGGACAGTGCTGCATCGAGGGGGTGTGCTGATAGATACGGTTCCTGAGCCTTGTGGCTCTAGCAGTGATTTTGTACATGTCTAATGTGTGCGCGTGCGTCACAATTCCAAGAGCGCAACTATAAAGAGAATTAGGACCTCTCAGATACACCCCATCTTGTGGTCGAAGGCACAATTACATCCAGCTCCATCCTCCCCTCTTTCCTTCTCTATACCTATATACCTCTCTCTATCTACCTGTGTGTGTCTCTCTCTCTCTCTCTCGACTCGCCCTCTCTCTCCCTGTCCTGAGGTCTCCCTCCTCCTCGGTTCCTCTCCCCATATCAATCTTTCCGTCTCCATCTCTTCCTCGCTCCATCTTTCATACGCCGTGCCCACAGCCTGCTCCTGCTAACCATTCCCTCCATCAGAGTCCATCAAAGTGATATTAATCTGGGCCATATTTTCTCCTGGCATACTGCCCAAGACATTCCAGAGGCCAGAGGTTCAAGCGGAGAGGCTCAACAGCTCTCTCTGACAGCCAGCTGGCAAAGAGGCACCGTACAAACAAACAAAACATATATAGTAGTCTTTTATGGTTTTGTGTATAGAGATATACGGTATACTTTATATATATTTTTTCCTCCACTATTCTAGCATCATTTGTTTTGTAGTATAATAGACTGAAATATCCTAAAGTATCAACATATTATACCAGAATGATTATTCTACCATTGGTTGTTGCAACACTAAAAGAAAAATAATAAAATTATAGATAATGATAGGTAGATAGGTAGGTAGATATCTTCATATAGAGGTGATGCTTTATGAATTTTCAGTAATTTAGTACAAATGGAACCAAATTGAACCTTCCTGGTCATTTTGGTTTCATCTGTACATTGTATCACACTTAAATTAACAAGGACGGTGTGTGTGTGTGTGTGTGTGTGTGTGTGTGTGTGTGTGTGTGTGTGTGTGTGTGTGTGTGTGTGTGTGTGTGTGTGTGTGTGTGTGTGTGTGTGTGTGTGTGTGGACAGCTACATGCTGGATAGACGTCACGCCCCACCCCTAAAACTACCCCAGAATGAGCATCTTGTCCGGGCGCCAGGACCCACGCCGCTCCCCCAGGACCCACGCCGCTCCCCCAGGACCCACGCCGCTCCCCCAGGACCCACGCCGCTCCCCCAGGACCCACGCCGCTCCCGCAGGTTAATTTATGAGCGCGCCGACCATCGCTCACTGACGCGCGGTGGAGATTTACGGCGTGTCGTTGGAGCGTGTTTGATTTTCTGTCAGCATCGCGTCCAGTGCTTGGATACATGTGTTCGGTGTAATCTTACCTGGTGGAACAGATACCAGCTGTAATGTGTGTGTGTGTAGGTTAGGTTGTGCGAGGAGGCTTTAGAAGGCCATGTGGCGTGTTGTCAGATTTAGGAGACGTCGTATAGAACTGGTTGAAATTAAAACGCTGTATAACTGTTCGCTCTTGTTGTTTGACCTCCAAAGGCTAAATCATCTAGTTCAGCTGAACTGTAGCCACTCACGTCTCTCTATTCATGCTGTCTCTCTCTCTCTCTCTCTCTCTCTCTCTCTCTCTCTCTCTCTCTCTCTCTCACACACACTCTTCAAAGGGAAGCACGCACTTCTCAAAACATTCTACAGGTGAACGTACAAAAGAAAGGAAGGAAGTCCGCACACTGTTCTTGAGCTCCCAGGATACTTAATTACCCTCGACTTCCTCATTTAATTTGTCTTAAACAGTTGGCCTTTAGTGCCACTAAAAATAATTCTACGGGTCCTCGGCTTGACATTCTCTATTATCCTGTAGATGCGGTGCAGGGTGTGTCAGTCAGGGTGTGTCATGTTCATTAGCAAAACGGCTTGTTCTTTGTTGACTATAGCCCCTATGCTGTTGTGTACAGTACGTACCACGCCTACTTGTGTTGTCAACTCATACCTGATGAAGACCCACAAAGGTCGAAAAGTTCTACTAATAGTATCCTGGGAGCTCAAGAAAAGTGTGCAGACTTCCTTCCTTTTTCATTCCCTCTCTCTCTCTCTCTCTCATATCTAGTGTTTGCTGCTCACTCTGTGACGTTAACAGAGATCTAGGAGAGATAGGTATAGCCCTAATCCATCCCAGGACCCTCCGTCCCCCCTTTGTGCATCCCGTATCATGCGCATGAGTATTCAGCAACCCCCCCCCCCCCCCCCCTCCTCTCTCTCCTCTGCCTCCGCTCCTCTCCACCCCACTGGGGTTTATTTTCATACTATGGAGGCATCATAGCCACTTAATAATTCATATTTAGAATGAGTGCCCACGCACTGACAAATTCTGATTCATCCTCCGGAGTCAGAGATTCTTCTTGCATCATTTAGCCCATTCTGACCGGGCACCCATTTTGGTGTCAGCATCATGTTATGCTTTAGCTATTTAAAAATAGCAGATCTACAAGCTCATATCGCGCCACCGAGTGGCGCGATACGAGCTTGTAGGTCTGCTATTTTTTAAAAATCAAAGTCACTTTTAGAATCTGATCTCAGGTCAGAATGGGTTCATCAGACCAGTGTGTGTCCGGCGGAAACCTCGTATGAATCTGATCTCAGGTCAGAATGGGTTAGAGCCGGGTGTTTTATTGTAGCCTCATTGGAGCCTGTTCTCAGTGTAGACGTTAGTATGTTTTATCGGTGGCGGAGACGTCCGCGGGGATTTGTCTATTCCTGGACAGTGCACTGTTTCAGAGAGCGAACCGACCCCAAGACAAAGTGTGCTTTCTGACCTCAGTCCAGTTTGGGACTGAGTGAGAACCGGTTAGGGTTTCTCACCTTTTCGGGACTCATACTGCATGTGTGCAGTGGGACATATAGAGCACCGAAGTCCTGACGTAACTCGCTCATCCCGACGATTCCCCTGGTTCTAAAGTCCTGACGTAACTCGCTCATCCCGACGATTCCCCTGGTTCTAAAGTCCTGACGTAACTCGCTCATCCCGACGATTCCCCTGGTTCTAAAGTCCTGACGTAACTCGCTCATCCCGACGATTCCCCTGGTTCGCGGAAGTAATTTCTCTATGGAGAATAACATGGGGTCATCTTAATATCGTCTACTATAAGCTACTATAATTTTCAATTCATCATATCATTTTGTACACTATGCACTTCTATAAAGCCAAAAACAGGAAATCATCATAAAGGAGGTAAAAAGGGGGAAAACGTATACAGTGAGGGGGGAAAGGGGTGGGTGGAGTAAAAAAAAAAAAAAATCATTTCATTATTATTTTTATTTTATTTTTATTTTTTTAACCGCGGTAATGAACCCGATACCGCGGTATGCGTTACATACCGGCGGTATGGCGGTATTGCGGTTATTGCACCCAGCCCTACCGAGAAGTACGATCTCTGATCCTCTTGGCTATACACAACACTTGCCAATTCCTTGAACCTGAATGCCCTAACCCAGCTTCTGTATGCTTTAAGCCAGTGGCTCCCAAACATTTATTTGTTTTTTTATTTCAAGGATGCTCATAACTCTGAGAGTGTGAAAAAACCGCAACCATTTGGTTCCATTTGCAACTCTCAGAGTTACAGACCCGTAATGGTCCATTTGAAAGGATGGTGCGTGGACCCCACTCTGAGAAGCACTGCTCTAAGATACATCGATTTCAGCTTGGGGAAAGACATTTTGACACATGTATGGAACACGTGATGTTTGATGTTATAGTTGATGAGTGTACATGTCAGAAAGTTGGATTCATTCTTTAATAATTGATGGACAGCATAAAGAAGAACAAGAAGACATCAAACTATAACAGCAAAGGACACAACAGAGAGTCAAAGAGCAGAGCACGGAATAACGGTTTGCTTTTGTCTGCATACTGTTCCAGATACAGTACACGGCTTCCACGTCAGAGGACAGTTAAGCCTTCACTTTTTATACAACGATGTCCCTCGCTGACGAGCACGAGTCGTTGTGCGATAGAGTATTAAATTAACCACTTAACCCTAGAACGGCGTTTACGAGGCCGTTTTTTATTCAGCTCAGTCAACTTTGAGCAGGAAGCGCGCAGCGGGCTCTATACTGTATCCTCTTATCTCCTTGTACCTATTGACAGTGGTAATTGTGACGGTTCATTCACTGCCTTCGCTGCCTTTGATCCCACTGTGTTGTGCACTTATATTCGCTGACACCGTGCGTGCGTGAGCACGCGCGGTGTCGCACGCTCACGCGCACACGCACACGCACACACAGCCTTTCAAACAGCTTTGTTTCAGAGCCTCTGGCGTTTGACTTCATTGTCAGTCAGTGAGGATGACAGGAAGACAAAGGAATTAGTGTGCAATGAATGGTGTAATCACATTCTTTACTTATTCATCACTGATCTCTTACTTCATACATAACGTAAACCACTTAAGCCCTATCTATGCGGCACTACTGCATTTGTTTTCATCTATCTACATAAGCTCATGCGCTTGAGAGGCAATACGAAGTGAACTATTCTTGAAAATGTCTAACAATCTTTGCTATAGACAAGCCAAACGACTACATTAAAGGATCAGCCCAGGTTAGGTTTGGGGGATAACGCAAGAAAGGCAAGGTTGAGATGGTTTGGACATGTATAGAGCAGTGGCGTGCACAGACATTTAGAGGGGCAGGTGCTCAAGTGAAAAAAAAGGGCACCTTGTGCAGTGCATTTTGGGGAGGGAACCCATTTTGGTGCAGCTTTAGCTATTGAAAAATAGCAGACCTACAAGCTCATAGCGCTACGAGCTTGTAGGTCTGTTTCTATTTTCTTTTAATCGAAGAACCACTGACATAGAAACATAGCTTTAGATTGTGGGGGCCTAAATAATATAGTAGAAGCGTTTTTTTATCAATATTTGATCAATGTCACCATCGTCCACACACTACAAATTAAGAGCAAAATTGCCAAAAGGGCAGGGGGTGCTCTAGCACCCCCTAGTGTCTATCTGTGCACGCCACTGGTATAGAGGAAGGACGAGGGAGACATTGAAGATGGAGCTGCCAGGCTAAAGAGGAGGTTTATGGATGCCGTGAGAGAGGTGTCTGGAGGAAATCATCTAACTATTTTTTTCCTTCTTCATAAATCAGTGCTATTGGACACTCTTTATGTCTGTGTGTTGGTTTAAAAAATATTGAACCAATGAACCCTCAAACTGTCTGCTAAAGCAGCTAACTCCACCAATCTCCCTCTCAAGTAATTGACAATATATAAAGTCACAATACCAATTTTGAGGAGGCAGTTATT
>NC_139699.1:5176718-5181178 GCF_964188405.1 Protomyctophum parallelum
GGCGGCTCGGCACAATGTTATCGCCAATCCGTGTCTTCCAGGCCCCCCAAAAAAATATGAGCAAGTCACGGGAGGCCATGCTGGAGGTGTCGGAGCCCGACGAGGACTCATCGCATGTCCGCGGCTTAATGGGGGTGTTGTGACCAGAGAGGCCTGTGTTGCGGCTGATATGTTGGAGTGTGTCTAACCCTGTGATCCGTGTGCTAACACCGGCCCACAGGGGTAAGATCAGTTCTTCAGCAAGGCTGCCTTTGTCCCCCCGTTAGGGGTGGGGGCTTACCCGAGGACCCCCTGTTTACTTGCGGCCCTCACAATGGGCCAAGTCTAAACTCCCTTTGTGGGGTGGATTTAGGTTAGATTTACCTCAATTTGATCTGGGAGGGCCCCTTTTCATCAGCCTGGAGGTCTAATGCCCTTAACTGGCTTAACCTGGCTCCCCTCTTGTGAGCCTGGGGGCCCCCGATCCCACCCACATCCCCCTCTCCTCTCTTTCCCCTCCTCTCCTCTCTTCACAACTCCCACCTCTCACCATCTCACCCTGAACGCTCCCAGAGAGTCTTTGAATGTCACCGGGGGTTTGCCACTTTGCAAGGCCTTTTGGGACATATTGGACGACACCTGCACGAAACTCATGTTTAACATGCCATAAAATGCTTGGAATCATCATTGAAAGAGATCTATAGCATCTAAACAATGTGTCCAGGGGATCAGCATGAGGTTGACACTCGCAGCGGTACGGGCATGTCCCTCCAGAACCGGTTTTGAATATGGACCGGTGCAGAAAACATCTAGGCTTAACAAATGCACTTTCAATGGCCTAATAATGACAGTGGTTCACAAAGTGAGGTTGGGGGACCCCCAATGAGTTGGGTTCTAGGGGGTCTCAAGCTAGAATGAGGAACTAAAGAGGAACTCTTTATTGAATAATAATTAAAAAAGAAATCACAAATAAACTCTTATGGGGTTCCCTGACTAATAATCCTTTCAGGTGGGAGTCGGAGACCAAACAAATATAAATGATGGGGTCCTTGATATGAAAAAGTTAACCCAGCTGATTTATGAGACTTTTGAGATTCGTGAGACTGCTAAGAGATCTCCACAGTAGTGCTTTTTGCTCATGAATAGCAATGAGGAAGTGGATGTGATGTTTATGTGAACCCGGGGACTGAGCGGGCCACGGCTGGATGGGGGGAAATGCCCTCTCCAGTATAGAAGAGGCTCTCTCCTTCGAGAAAACATGTTTATTTAAAGATAGGGAAGTGATAAAAGTGTGTGTTTTAGCAGCATGCCTTTTATCACAGCTGTCAAGCCTCAGTGTCCACTTTTTTGTATTTATGTTATGGGAGTCAGTCAGGCACATCTGTGGCTATTTGCCCTTCTGGCAATGACATAACGTCATCCGTCCACCCCCCCCCGGCCCCATCCCCCCCCCCCCGTCCCCATCCCCCCTCACTTCTGTATCGCCTCAACTTGTCCTCATCTGGATGTCCCTTCCTGTGGGAACAAGTAGAACTTCCCGTTAGGTTGAACTGGACGTCCTGCCTGGCCCTTATAGACAGAGGAGGAACACTGTTCCCACTCCTCCTCCGAGATGTACAGTAATTGTCCCCCTACTGTATATATGCCAGTGCAGTCCTTCATCCCCACAGCTGTTAGACACAAGGGGCAGAGGGGTAAACCAGCCACCCAAAAAACGGTCTGCCGTTTGTCACCATGTGCAACTTTAACCCATTCTGACCTGAGATCAGATTCATACAAGGTTTTCCACTGGACACACACTGGTCTGATGAACCCATTCTGACCTGAGATCAGATTCTAGAAATGTCAGTCGCTCTTCGATTTTTCAAAAAATAGCAGACCTACAAGCTCGTATCGCGCCACTCGGTGGCGCGATATGAGCTTGTAGATCTGCTATTTTTCAATAGCTAAAGCATAACATGATGCTAACACCAAAATGGGTGCCCGTTCAGAATGGGTTAAAAAAAAAAAAAAAAAAACCTTGCCTCACCGATTCTGTATTCATGAGACAGGATAGAAAAATATTCTTTTCAAAAAAAGTTGTTTTGAATTGCAAATCCGTCCAAATCAGCACCTAGGAGGAGCGGAGAGGAACGGACGGGGAGCACATTTCTGGGACAGTGTGTGAGCTTATCTTCTCCTCCTGTAAGCTCCCCACGGCTGGCTGCATGCCTCTCTATGCTCTGTGACATACGTGCCCAAATTGTCATGGCATAATTATGTAACCTAAACCTCTACAGATTATTCAAATGGCGTCTTGAAGGTGTCATCTTCACTGCCACTGATGCTTACTGAGATGTCACCTTCTGAATCAGAATGTAAAAATAATAATATATATATATATATATGCTGTATATATAGGGGAAGGGGGTCTCATTGATTCACCCTAATCTCACTTTTTTCTCTAACACCCCCCCCCCTCCCTCACTCTCTCTCTCTCTCTCTCTCTCTCTCTCTCTCTCTCTCTCTCTCTCAAAATACCTGATCTACAAGCTCACAATGCGTTGTCAACATGGCGAGAGCTTGTTGATTTGCTTATTGTGGTGTACAACACTGGTGCACAACTACGTATAAATTAGGCATAATTCTAACCCTAACCCTGAAACCTAACCTCTAAATGCCTGAACCTAACCCTAGCCTGAATCTATACCTATAAACCTAACCTCTAAATGCCTGAACCTAACCCTAGCCTGAATCTATACCTATAAACCTAACCTCTAAATGCCTGAACCTAACCCTAGCCTGAACCTATATGTGCAAACTCCAAAAATCTGTTTTTCTGTTCTGAGAACCAGGGGAACTGGCCTCACATGTCTATCTTTCAAATCCTACTATACTTGTGGGGACATTTAGCCCTCACAAGTATAGTAACGCATGCACGCTGCAGCAGCAGCAGCGTGATCTAATCCAGAGGCAAAGCGTCACCATCGCATCACTGTTTTATACCTTTGATGGGCCTGGATTAAAGCGAATCTCCATTCCTTTGGTGGATTTCAAACGCCGCCTGAACAATGATGCCAGCCAGGGGCAAGTTAATGAGGCCTGCAGCGCTGGACTGGCAAGCAGTGTGACTTTAAAATCAACCTGATTAGAGACCAAAGATATATATATACCATCCCTCCCCCTCCTCTCTTCTCCATGCTCTCAGACTCCACTCATCTCCCAATTCCCATCTCTCTCCTTACCAGATCTACCTCTCTCTCTCTCTCTCTCTCTCTCTCTCTCTCTCTCTCTCTCTCTCTCTCTCTCTCTCTCTCTCTCTCTCTCTCTCTCTCTCTCTCTCTCTCTCATCTCATCTGTCTCCTCTCTAGTGAGTGAGTCAGTGAGTGAGTGAGACCTGCCTTAATTAGTGGGCTGGAGTCTGAATGTGTCTTTCACAGGGGGTATTAATGAAAAGCTTTGCGCTCTCTCTTTCACTGCATTACTGACAGACTCCCCCCACACACACACACAGTCACGACCAGAGGGAGGTGTTATTATAGGGGCTGTTGACTCGTCAGCTTTAGGCCCTATAGCTCTCTCTGTTGTGGTACGCTGATAGCTTAATTAAACATGCAAATTGCATCCATCGACCCGCGTTTGCACAGCCACACCACTCTCTCTCTTATGTAGTCATTATGTCATGTCAGATGTTCCTTCTTTGTGTTTGGGCCTTACTTCTGTTCTAATTATACGACTCGGGTCCATGTGAACACGGTGTTACGTCTTAAGGCGAAATGAATTCAACGTGTACTTGATTGAGTTTTGCTGGGAGAAAGGCGGGTGGTGTGGGGGCTGTTGGATATACTCAATACCTGTCACGGGAGGTTTTGCCAATGTACTTTTCTGAATTGGTAGATGTACAGGTTGTCTTCTGCTGCTATATTATATTTATTATATTATGATCAAAAAGTGAAAAGAAAGGATCCAATCCATACACTGCACATTCAGTATGATTTAATTTAATCTCAGTTCAGTTCACTTCAGGTCCATTTTAATGAATAAATGATATCTTAATCAGTCAATAAACAGTCCTCTGTAGAACCACAGACAGCATGCATTGTTTTAACAATAACCTGACTTAGCTTATATATATAGTCAGGTCAAGTTCCCACCATTGTTCATTTTTTCTCTTATTGACACAGTTGGCAGGCGTGCCGTTTTCTCCCTCTGACTGCCTGACTGAGATACAGTACAGCCACTGCATTCTTCTCTAAATGTCATTATGTGTCTATCTGTACATCTACATGCGGAGCACACACATTTACATTCAAGACATACAGTGTATAACAGACACCCTTATCCAAAGTGACTCACAGTGAGAGAAATCCCTCAGTCACTCACACTGGTAGGGGAGACCGGGGTGAGTAGTGCCATGGGGCAATTAGTGCCACCCCTGTTATCTAGAAAACCATAGAAGAAATTGATCATGTGACCACTTAAGTTTGATGAGGCATCCATCT
>NC_139699.1:5181378-5218878 GCF_964188405.1 Protomyctophum parallelum
CACTCACACTGGTACTGCTTGCATTTTGCCAGAGAGTTTGTGCAATAATACCTACAATACCTAGACCACTTTACCGAGTGCTTTAGAATGCTAAAGATCACCAGTCAAGGGGCGTCCGACCATTCATCAAGAGAACACTTTTTCCACCACTCCATCTAAGACGTTGATGAGACTAACAGGTTTTATAAGAGTAGTGTAGTTTCCATAATTTATCTTTACTTTGTGCTGTTGACACAGTTAGTTTGCAGGTGCACCTCCATGTGTGGCTGAGTCGACTCATTGAGAGCACTGGCATGAAGTGTTGCCTTGTTCTCATGTTCACAAAGTAGAATTTACTTTCAGAGCTGGCAAACAAACTTCTCTGTTTACACTAAACAGCGCCCGCTCTCCACCTGCATGCCGTTGCCATCTCATCTCCATTTTACATGCTCTCATCGGCCGCCACTTAGCATGAGCGCAACAGCAAAATATGTTTTTTAACTTGTGCACTCTGTGACCAAGCCAAGCAGCCGAATAATGACAGCAAGGGACAAAACAAGCAGTAGAGTGCAAAGATATTCCTCTGTCACCTGAAATATTCATAATATCAGTATGTTTTGTCAATGCTATAGCTGCTAGCTTGTGTAATGGCTGCTGCTATTGCATGCATATGGGGAACTATTTCGCTGGGGGTTAACCCATTGTGACCGGGCACCCATTTTGGTGTTGGCATCATGTTATGCTTTAGCTATTTAAAAATAGCAGATCTACAAGCTCGTATCGCGCCACCGAGTGGCGCGATACGAGCTTGTAGGTCTGCTATTTTTGAAAAATCGAAGAGCGAATGACATTAGAATCTGATCTCAGGTCAGAATGGGTTCATCAGACCAGTGTGTGTCCAGTGGAAACCTCGTATGAATCTGATTCTGATCTCAGGTCAGAATGGGTTCATCAGACCAGTGTGTGTCCGGCGGAAACCTCGTATGAATCTGATCTCAGGTCAGAATGGGTTAAGCACTAATGATTGATTGATGATGGCAGATGTCTTCTGATGTGGTCCCCCCTGCAAGTAATGATGTATACCAGATCCAGGTTCTCATGTGCCCCTCTCCCCCCCTCTCTCCCCCTCTCCCCCCCCCCCTCCTCCACTCACTCCTAGAGAATATGTAATATGTATAAATACATATTTTTACTCTCATTCAGATGCAGGTGCTTTGCTCGTTATCATGCAAGGACTGAACTTACAGTTGATGGTGAAGTAGAAATAAAATAATTATTTCATTATGATTCCCAATGTTGCTGTAAGCTACCGTGGTATAGCTATAGTATAGTATGGTACTATGGTATCTTAATAAACCATCCCATAATTTCAGCTTCAAGGGTTTGGAAATGTGCCTAACTCAAAGAGCGGTTACATAATAAATAATTCAATTATATAATTTGCATTAATTTAAAAAAAGTATGAAACTTTAAACAGTTATGTACTGTAAACACAATGTTCACGTTTATAGTAGCCTACACAGTAAAGTCCTCATCATTTACATGCAGGTATAGAGGCAGCAAAATGTAGGCTAAGTGTGTGAGATACTGTGCAACAAATACTGTGCAACATAACATTAACCCAAGACCGGAGGCTGATTCTACAAAAGGCCTTCTAAATCAGTATAGTTAGCTCACACTTTCAAGATATTTAAAAAATAGCAGATGTACAAGCTGGCAGTGTGCCATGCTGTGACCTAGTATATACAGGTATATGTTATTTTTGAATAATGATCCAGCACACCGTCCTCAAATGCAATTAAAAAAGTTAAAAAAAAGGTCAACCAGACCAAAACCAAAAACCTTTTCAATTTGGGCCTCATTTGGTCTTCTCCAATTCACCTATTGCCATCATATAGGTGTGCAAAAGACTTGCTTTGTATGAATCATTCCCAACACTAAAATCTAAAATGCAGATACTTTCGTAGTTTAAAGGACATGCTCCCATATGTGTTTTCTATCCCCACAAATAACCCATTTTGAACAATCAGGCTTTCATATCATATAGGTGCTTTAATGGAAATTGCTCTCAGAAACAGCTCAACTGATTTTGGCCTCATCGTGATGTCATCAATGTCACCCTACTTTGTATAATTCCTCCTCTTCTTCAGTCTTCAGTTCCAAATTAGCATTTTCACTTTGTTTACAATGTCCACCATTGTTGATTTTCCAAGCTGGCATGGAATGGAAACAAGCCTGGTTTTATCTAGCATCAGTATTATAATGACTCAAATATTAAATAATCTGCATATCAGCACCCCCACCACCTCAGGACAGTGTGGTACTGCAGCTAAAACTGCTTTCAAAGTCCAGAAAGAAATGACAAGGACTGGTTATACTTATATCAGTGGTGATTGAGGCTCAAACCATTAGAAATAACTTTGAGGGACATAGACAATATGATATTAAATATTAAAAGCAGTTTTAAAATGCATGTTATTTGCGCTTTAAATGAGGTTAATACAAAAGATGACGAAGCCTTCAGCAGTGGCAACATAAGTGCAACACAATGAAGGAAATGGGCCCTTTTGGTTACATGTTGTACTCAGAGGTGCAGCAGGTCTGATGATACTTTGGTCTAGGGCAGGCACCATATTCAAATTTAAAATGGTTGGTTCAGGTTGTCAAACAAGGCTTTTTTTTTCTTCTTCAAATTTCCTGACAAACTGACAAATTTTAATCCAGCAGCAGCAGCATCATTATGACTGGCTGTTCCAAACATGTTGAGCGCCAACTATAGAGAACTCCCATCCCTGCTTTTAATTAGACTGATTGACACATACACATGTACAGTGTACAGTATAGGCCACTGGCTGTTGGCACACATACAGTAGATCCACTCACTGATGTCATCTATCCGTCAGTCAGGGGTTTGATGAAGCTGTCTTTCCCACAAACACTCACCAAATGGTAGCTAACACCCCCCCCCCCCCCCCCATGCAGGGAGCGGGCTAATCCCATGTCAGAGGGATGTATAATGATATCTCAGGGCACTATAGGATGTTTCTCTCTGTACGCTGCCAGCTTCCTGGGGCCTCTGGGGGTGCTCTGTCTTTATGGGAACTGGCCCGGGCCCCAAACAGCCTCCTCGGTGCCAGCCACCAGCCTCTGGGCGAGCAGCAGGCTTGTAAGGGCCTCGCCTCGTCATCTTTTGCACCAAAGACGACATAAAGCCGTGACACAAAGAGCAATTTCTTGGCCGCCTCATGTCATGGGGAGCTAATTGAGAAAGGAGGGGGTGTGTGTGTTTGGAGTCGTGGGGTTGGCAGCCAAGTGCATTTGCTGGTGGTGGTGAGGGCGGGAGGGGGGGGGGTTGATGTTCTCGCCTAGTGTGCGTGTGTGCATGCTTGTGCGTGCGTATAGTTTAGCGTCTGTGCAGAGTGCATGTTCATGCGTACGTGCGCGCTAGCGCTATTTGGTGCGTGGGCGGGGTAATCCGGGAGAATCTCCGTCTTTGAAGGGGGAACAGATGTAGATTTACATATGTGGAGGGTCCCCGGCCTCTGATGAGATTAGCCGCTCGGGCTCTTTTCTTAACGGGAGAGTGGAAGGTGCATATTTAATAAAGGCCTGGAGCTATAGACTGGTGCGTGTGCACGTGGCCGGGCCCTCTGAGGGAGGCCGGACAAAGGCTGGGTTGGCCCCATGGCGGAGCGGGCCCAGACGGGGACAGGGCTGGGTTGGCCCCATGGCGGAGCGGGCCCAGACGGGGACAGGGCTGTCCACAGATTGCTGCTGGCCTTTTGAGTGGCTCTGGGACAAGGCTTTAAGGGTTAAGGGTTTTTATCGCCAGAAGAGGGCTTGGCGAGGCACTTCTGCACCCCTCTTTCCTCTACAACCAGACTTAATAAAGGGATTTAAGGCTCGATGTCGCTCATCTGCACACTTGTTTGTTTGCTTCTGCACGTGCACGTGTGTTTGTGTGTCTGGTGGACAGAGAGTGTGGGAGAGAGAGAAACGCATGTGTGCGAATGCGTGTTATTTGAACATGTTTGTGTTGTTATTGAGCCAGTGTTTGGCTTGGAACCCATATAGAAAGACAAAACATTGGTTTTCCAAAACAATTGAGATGGCAGTGCATCTGGTGGCCAACTCTGTGCGTGGTCCATGCTTCAAATAACCATTTGTTTATTTATTTTACGTTCATTTGTGCACTCTTATAGTTCTGGGGGTCCTTGCAGAAGCCACTAGTACCAGTTGGATAGCCCTAACATGCCATGGTGTCGTACCAGTTGGATAGCCCTATAACATGCCATGGTGTCATACCAGTTGGATAGCCCTAACATGCCATGGTGTCATACCAGTTGGATAGCCCTAACATGCCATGGTGTCATACCAGTTGGATAGCCCTAACATGCCATGGTGTCGTACCAGTTGGATATCCCTAACATGCCATGGTGTCGTACCAGTTGGATAGCCCTAACATGCCATGGTGTCGTACCAGTTGGATAGCCCTAACATGCCATGGTGTCATAGTAAATAGTACCAGTTGGATATCCCTAACATGTCATGGTGTCATAGTAAATAGTACCAGTTGGATAGCCCTAACATGCCATGGTGTCATAGTAAATAGTACCAGTTGGATAGCCCTAACATGTCATGGTGTCATAGTAAATAGTACCAGTTGGATAGCCCTAACATGTCATGGTGTCATAGTAAATAGTACCAGTTGGATAGCCCTAACATGCCATGGTGTCATAGTAAATAGTACCAGTTGGATAGCCCTAACATGTCATGGTGTCATAGTAAATAGTACCAGTTGGATAGCCCTAACATGTCATGTCATAGTAAATAGTACCAGTTGGATAGCCCTAACATGTCATGGTGTCATAGTAAATAGTACCAGTTGGATAGCCCTACCATGTCATGGTGTCATAGTAAATAGTACCAGTTGGATAGCCCTAACATGCCATGGTGTCATAGTAAATAGTACCAGTTGGATAGCCCTAACATGTCATGGTGTCATAGTAAATAGTACCAGTTGGATAGCCCTAACATGTCATGTCATAGTAAATAGTACCAGTTGGATAGCCCTAACATGTCATGGTGTCATAGTAAATAGTACCAGTTGGATAGCCCTAACATGTCATGGTGTCATAGTAAATAGTACCAGTTGGATAGCCCTAACATGCCATGGTGTCATAGTAAATAGTACCAGTTGGATAGCCCTAACATGCCATGGTGTCATAGTAAATAGTACCAGTTGGATAGCCCTAACATGTCATGGTGTCATAGTAAATAGTACCAGTTGGATAGCCCTAACATGCCATGGTGTCATAGTAAATAGTACCAGTTGGATAGTCCTAACATGCCATGGTGTCATAGTAAATAGTACCAGTTGGATAGCCCTAACATGTCATGGTGTCATAGTAAATAGTACCAGTTGGATAGCCCTAACATGTCATGGTGTCATAGTAAATAGTACCAGTTGGATAGCCCTAACATGCCATGGTGTCATAGTAAATAGTACCAGTTGGATAGCCCTAACATGCCATGGTGTCATAGTAAATAGTACCAGTTGGATAGTCCTAACATGTCATGGTGTCATAGTAAATAGTACCAGTTGGATAGCCCTAACATGTCATGTCATAGTAAATAGTACCAGTTGGATAGCCCTAACATGTCATGGTGTCATAGTAAATAGTACCAGTTGGATAGCCCTAACATGTCATGTCATAGTAAATAGTACCAGTTGGATAGCCCTAACATGTCATGGTGTCATAGTAAATAGTACCAGTTGGATAGCCCTAACATGTCATGGTGTCATAGTAAATAGTACCAGTTGGATAGCCCTAACATGTCATGGTGTCGTAGTAAATAGTACCAGTTGGATAGTCCTAACATGTCATGTCATAGTAAATAGTACCAGTTGGATAGCCCTAACATGTCATGGTGTCATAGTAAATAGTACCAGTTGGATAGCCCTAACATGCCATGGTGTCATAGTAAATAGTACCAGTTGGATAGTCCTAACATGTCATGTCATAGTAAATAGTACCAGTTGGATAGCCCTAACATGTCATGGTGTCATAGTAAATAGTTATAGTACCAGTTGGATAGCCCTAACATGTCATGGTGTCATAGTAAATAGTACCAGTTGGATAGCCCTAACATGTCATGGTGTCATAGTAAATAGTACCAGTTGGATAGCCCTAACATGTCATGGTGTCATAGTAAATAGTACCAGTTGGATAGCCCTAACATGCCATGGTGTCATAGTAAATAGTACCAGTTGGATAGCCCTAACATGTCATGGTGTCATAGTAAATAGTACCAGTTGGATAGCCCTAACATGTCATGTCATAGTAAATAGTACCAGTTGGATATCCCTAACATGTCATGGTGTCATAGTAAATAGTACCAGTTGGATAGCCCTAACATGTCATGGTGTCATAGTAAATAGTACCAGTTGGATAGCCCTAACATGTCATGGTGTCATAGTAAATAGTACCAGTTGGATAGCCCTAACATGTCATGGTGTCATAGTAAATAGTACCAGTTGGATAGCCCTAACATGTCATGGTGTCATAGTAAATAGTACCAGTTGGATAGCCCTAACATGTCATGGTGTCATAGTAAATAGTACCAGTTGGATAGCCCTAACATGTCATGGTGTCATAGTAAATAGTACCAGTTGGATAGCCCTAACATGTCATGGTGTCATAGTAAATAGTACCAGTTGGATAGCCCTAACATGCCATGGTGTCATAGTAAATAGTACCAGTTGGATAGCCCTAACATGTCATGGTGTCATAGTAAATAGTACCAGTTGGATAGCCCTAACATGTCATGGTGTCATAGTAAATAGTACCAGTTGGATAGCCCTAACATGTCATGGTGTCATAGTAAATAGTACCAGTTGGATAGTCCTAACATGCCATGGTGTCATAGTAAATAGTACCAGTTGGATAGTCCTAACATGTCATGGTGTCATAGTAAATAGTACCAGTTGGATAGCCCTAACATGCCATGGTGTCATAGTAAATAGTACCAGTTGGATAGCCCTAACATGTCATGGTGTCATAGTAAATAGTACCAGTTGGATAGCCCTAACATGTCATGGTGTCATAGTAAATAGTACCAGTTGGATAGCCCTAACATGTCATGTCATAGTAAATAGTACCAGTTGGATAGCCCTAACATGCCATGGTGTCATACCAGTTGGATAGCCCTATCATGCCATGGTGTCATAGTACCAGTTGGATAGCCCTAACATGCCATGGTGTAGTACCAGTTGGATAGCCCTAACATGCCATGGTGTCATACCAGTTGGATAGCCCTAACATGCCATGGTGTCGTACCAGTTGGATAGCCCTAACATGCCATGGTGTCATACCAGTTGGATAGCCCTAACATGCCATGGTGTCGTACCAGTTGGATAGCCCTAACATGCCATGGTGTCATACGAGTTGGATAGCCCTAACATGCCATGGTGTCTTACCAGTTGGATAGCCCTAACATGCCATGGTGTCGTACCAGTTGGATAGCCCTAACATGCCATGGTGTCATACCAGTTGGATAGCCCTAACATGCCATGGTGTCATACCAGTTGGATAGCCCTAACATGCCATGGTGTCATACGAGTTGGATAGCCCTAACATGCCATGGTGTCATACCAGTTGGATAGCCCTAACATGCCATGGTGTCGTACCAGTTGGATAGCCCTAACATGCCATGGTGTCGTACCAGTTGGATAGCCCTAACATGCCATGGTGTCATACCAGTTGGATAGCCCTAACATGCCATGGTGTCATACCAGTTGGATAGCCCTAACATGCCATGGTAGTTAATACGTGTCATGCATGTTCTGAAGAAAACCTGGAGACTTGATGTTCAGTAATTGGGTCATTTGACAACAACAATGGTATATTATTATTTTTTTAATTAAAATCTAAAGACACATTTGTCCATATACAGACATATTGGTGACCCCTGATTAACCTTGTGAAACCTATAGGGTTCCTTTTCTGCTTCAGCAGAAATCTGGTGCAATTTGACACATTGTGAGCTTGTATATCGCCTATTTCTGGCAAAGAGATTATTGGTGTTGAGGAAAAGGAGTTGACCTAGTATATAGATCCCTGATATAGTGTTTAAGTCCTGAATTGTATCTTTAATGTGTATATGTTGCTGCTATTCAATCAATAGCATGAATATACCAATCCAACCTCTATCCAAGGTGCTGTTGGTGCAATGTTTGTCTGCTTGGAGAAATCACCCCAACCGCAATAGTGTAGTTGGTTGGTATACCCTACCCTTTAATCACAAGAAAACTAGCACACCTCTTCTGGGGATAACATATTTAACAAAATAAAGAAATGGATGCTTTAGAAACTCACTACTGTATGTATGTGCCGCCCCGTGACACATTGTGAGCTGGTAGTTCAGCTGTTGTCGGTGAAGACATCTGGTATAGAGTGAAAAAAGGAGGGGGCCTACTATAGGCACCATTGAAGACTCCGGTCAATGAGTATACAGGGAATATAGCCAGAACATACACACATACAGTATGGCTTCATTTACAGGCATGTTTAACCATTCTGAACGGGCACCCATTTTGGTGTCCAGCATCATGTTATGCTTTAGCTATTTAAAATAGCAGATCTACAAGCTCATATCGCGCCACCGAGTGGCGCGATACGAGCTTGTAGGTCTGCCATTTTTGAAAAATCGAAGAACGACTGACATTTTTAGAATCTGATCTCAGGTCAGAATGGGTTCATCAGACCAGTGTGTGTCCAGTGGAAAACCTCGTATGAATCTGATCTCAGGTCAGAATGGGTTAAATCCAGCAGATGATGAAAAATCAAATGTCAGTTGTTGGTGTGCCATATGCTGCAGGCTGCAGCACAGTGTGTCCCTCCTGTGGAAGGTGCTGTAAACATGTCATGTCTTTGTTTACAAGTGTCCCTGCATTTCCCTAACTTCCCACCGGACTGCTCCAGAAGAACACGCCGTTTCAGCGCGCTTAGCGCTGCATGCTGAACAAACCACAACGGGGCACCTAACCACAATAGATGTAACTACTCGTGTAAGTACTGTGCATGTCTGTTGTTGAAGCGAGCACGCTGCATGCATTGATATAGTCATGATGTTTTGGGAAACTTGCACTGAAAACCCGAGTAGAGTTTTAATCTTCAAACACAGTCACAGTTGTTGTACTTTCCTAACAAGTACAAAGATACTATAGCCAAACTTTACTTCCTCTATACTGCAATGCTCCATTGATTTCGTCGTTCTTTCTTTATTTTATTTTTTATTTTTTTTGCTTCAATGAGAGCATAACAAAGATAAAACATATCCTTGAAATCTTCATCTTGTTCCGGGAATATCCCAAAGAGCCATTCCCTATTCTTCAGGGGAAGCAGCTCGTCTTTTTAAAGGAGGGGAGTGGGGAAGAAAAGAATGGTAGAGGAATGGATTATCCCCCCCTCTCTCTCTCTGTCTCTCTCTCTCTCTCTCTCTCTCTCTCTCTCTCTCTGTCTCTCTCTCTCTCTTGCTTGCTCTCTCTCTCCCCCTGGACACTTCTCTCTAGATTTCTCTTCCAGGTTGTGTTGGGACCATGTCCACTCGCCGTGGTTTGATCCTCCTCTCTGAGGGGAAGAAACGAGCAGAATAAAGAAGAGAGAGAAACAGACACAGAGAGAGAGAAAGAGAGAGAGAGAGAGATGCTGGACCCTCCCTGCGGTACAGCGCACCCCGGCGTAATTCAAAACATTTGTCTAAATATGTAGCATTTTCCCCCCACAAAGGCAGTCGCAATGAGGGGTGAAGCTGCCTGTGCTCCCATCGCATTGCTCTCGGGCCTGTGGCTTTGTTTACATTGAGGATCCACAATTCCACATGCAGACGCCTCTGATACCTCGCAGTTTCATCTCTCTCCGCTCCACATCTGGAGGTACATTAGCAAGAACAAACACCGTGCAGCAGCCAGGGGAGCAGGGCAACGCGGGACCTCGTTCCATGAGAGAGAGAGAGTGAAGGATGGAGATGGGGTGGTGATGAGAGAGAGGGAGAGAGGGAGAAATGGAGGGCGGTGGGGTGCAAAAGAGATGTAAGGAGTGAAGGGGAAGGTATAAGGGATAATGATGGGGAGAGTAAAGGGAAGGATGGAGTGGGGGGGGGGGGGGGGGGGGGGGGGGGGGGTTTGGTCCTCAGTGGATGGGGGATCCCTCTGTGGATCGCTCCATGCAGACACCAGCGGCTAATGAATGAGACCTGACTTCCACCAGTCAAGAGGAACCGTGTCTCTCTGTCTCTGGGGCTCGGCAGAACAAAGCAAGCCCTCCATTAATATTTGAGCGCTTTTTTTATCTCAATGCTAACACACCGCTCAACTTGTTTTGTGTTAAGAGACGGGGGGGGAAAGGGAGAGATGGAGAAAGGTGTTGTGTTCTGAGGGTTTCGACGTGTCTCGTCTTAGAATTACAGGTGTTCTGTGTCGGCGTTTGCAGCATACATAACATGTATAAACAGAAAGTCCTTCCCTCCAATCAACAGTGAACAGAGAACAAGCATGGAGATCAATTAACCAGTCGTTCTTCACTGATTGCTGAATACACTAGATGACTTGTCAACGCAGTTATTTAAGTGAGTTGTTGTATATATGGATTTTAAACCTTCTGAAGCCTACAGTATAGTCTAATCCTATAGAACAAAGAGGGCCGACCTTTTTGTTTGTGTTATTTGACAGGTGTATTGGACAGATACGGGGAAACATGGAGACAGAATAGGGGAGTGACGTACAACAAATGCTCCAGCTGCATGGTCTGGAATCAACCGGGGATTCGCTGTCAGGCAATTGAGACCAGGTGGTACGAACCTAATGGACCTAAACCCCTGGCTATCAGGTCACCACACAGAGAAGGCTGTTCTGTATGCTGAGGAGGCCTATCTGAGGTTTCTCCTATTAACCACGTTCAACCCATGGCGTCCCTATTCTGAGGGGAACATTATAGCCAAAAATTGGCTATAAGTGCGCCCAAGCTCTCGAGTCTCGACGCACTGTGGTGCGACGCGTTGTGAGCTCGTATCAGTTCGTTTCACAACAAAGTATATAAGTGGTTAACCTCGATTGATTCTGATATCTCATCTTCTGTTGCTGCCAGTGTACAGTAAAGCTTCAGAGGAAAGAGACTGAAGCTATTGGAACAGTCACTCCCTGTCTCTCTCTCTCTCTCTCTTTTCTCCAACTCACTTTCTCTGTCTCTTTCTCTCTCTCTCCATCACATCTCCTGCAGGCGAGGGGGAGAGCAGGTATAGCTGGAAGAATCCCATCTGGCCGCTCCGTATAGAGAGAGATGGCGTTTGGCAACCACGGTAACATTCCTTCCCCCGTCTTCCCTCTTAATTGAATTATCACGGCTCGGCCCCTCGGGGACAGAAGGGCCCGCCGCATGACAGCGGAGCGAGTTAATCCATAAGGAAAGTATAGGGGCGAGGGGGCACGCCGAGACGCTTAGCCATGCCATTACGGACGCAGACATTTTAACACACTTAATTCTCGATTAAATGAAATCTATTATTTTTAACGTGTCCCACGAGTGCACTTCTCCTTTATAATCAACAAGCTAGGTATATGAGCATTAGCCAAAAAGAAAGAAAGGGCCGGGGGGTAATACTGAAGAACTGAGTAATTACAATAATCACCCACAGGGGCGGGGGGGGTTGTAGAAGTAAAAAATCACACCAGTGTGAAGTGAGGAGCGCTCTTCTTATCATCTTACAACATCGAGGAGGGAATTCTAGCTCATGTTGCTATGATCAGTGATGTAATGATGATGTAAAACAAACGGTGACAAAACAAACTTAATGTCTCATTTCCCATGTCAACAGAGAGAGTTTGGTACGTCCTGTCCCTCTGAAATATCAGCGGACCCTTACCTGTGTGTGTTGCCATCAGTGTAGTGTGTGTGTGTGTGTGTGTGTGTGTGGGGGGGGGGGGGGGACTGTGTCTGTGTTTGTGTGTGGGGGAGGCTAGTGGATTGGAGAGGCGGTGGGCATGGGTGATGATGAGGGGGGGGACGTGATGTGTGGGTGTGTGTGTGTGTGTTGGGGGGGCAGGGTGCCGTCAGGAGATCCCGGGGGCCGTGGGCGATGCGGCCGTGGGCACTCAGCTGTGAAAAGCCATTCAGAGGGAAAACGCCAGGCATCCTTTATTTATTTGCGTCCTGAAATATTTATCCGTCACGCGGGCCGCTTATAATGGGCCTGTCAGTCTCCTCTGCCCACTCAAGGGTGCGGGACATGTTGCCCCCGAGCGCCCGCTGTGGATCTCCCGTGATAATTGCTGGAATTTCACTTTTGGGATACGGGTTGCACTCTGACCCCCCGAAGCCTGTTGTTTTTCTGCATCAAGAGAAATGATGGAACACTTGAGAGTGTTTACCTCGGATCGGGGCTTTTCAGACACAGCACAGGCATGCACACACACACACACACACACACACACACACACACACACACACACACACACACACGCCACGCCACGCCACGCGCATGCACGTTCAGGTCTTAAATTAAAGAATTCATCTCTTTACTCCGAGATGAAAACCCAATCAAGCTGCAAATCCCTGTCTCTTTGCACCTCTGAGCTCTGTGCTGCAGAAGCTTATGCCATTCTGACCTGAGATCAGATTCTTACGAGGTTTCCACTGGACACACACTGGTCTGATGAACCCATTCTGACCTGAGATCAGATTTTAAAAAATGTCAGTCGTTCTTCGATTTTTCAAAAATAGCAGACCTACAAGCTGTATCGCGCCACTCGGTGGCGCGATATGAGCTTGTAGATCTGCCTATTTTTCAATAGCTAAAGCATGACATGATGCTGACACCAAAATGGGTGCCCGTTCAGAATGGTTTATGCCTGATTTATCCTTGATCGCGTGTCATGTCGTGTATCTACAATAGCCCATCTATGAGCTCATCATGTGTTGCCTCGCGCTGCATTATATGAGCTCATAGATCTGCTATTTTCAGCATGCGACACTGAGGCGCAACTAAGTATAATCGCCCTTTAATAATGATGCACAGTGTTCTAATGCGCTGTTGTGTTGGACAATTCACTCAAAGCGCCGGTGCATCCCCGTTCTGACGCTTGGGATTTTAATCTGGTGTGATAATATTCAGAAATGAAAGCCAACGCGGTCGCCGCACCACACACGCGTTCGCGGCAAGGCGTGATGTCGAGCGACCGGCAGGTGAGGGAAGCAGCCGCCATCTTTTTAATTGTTCTGTCCACAGGCGTCTCTTTGGGGGAAGGCGTGCATGGTTTGAAGCCCCGTCATGCGGATAAGTAGACTAGCAAACAACAACAATGCCGAGGCGTGTGCGTCTGTCTGCGGAGGAAGCGCGCGCGCGCGTACGGCGTGAACGCAACTCGCATCAGACACGGGTGGGGATCCGTTGATGACGACACGAGGCATCTCGTCCTGTTGTTCACGCCGTCCATGTTTACCCATAATGTTGACTTTACTCTGGTTAGTATGCTTAATCTGCATACTCCTGGTGTTCGTCACCACATGGTTTAGTATGCTTAATCTGGCATACTCGTGGTGTTCGTCACCACATGGTTTAGGATGCTTAATCTGGCATACTCGTGGTGTTCGTCACCACATACAAATTTGCAGATCGGCTGTTTTAGGAAAGTCGCCATAAAGCGCTGAAGAATAAATCTGGATTAACGCACCACTCCGTTGATGTGACGTGTATTTACTGTATTAGCCGTTGTGCCTTTCATCTAGTATGTAGAACCAACACTTTACACGATGGGATTTGAACTGTAATGTTGGATATACATACATTTGTGCACAAGTACATGCACAGAGAGAGAGATAGTACCTGTACATGCACGGGTACTGTACATACAGAGATACACAGGACACACACACACCCTCGCACACAACACACACACACACACACACACACAATGCGATGCTGTAGTTTGAGCATGCATAATTAAGGTGCAGCTTGTTTGGAGAGAGTGCATGTCGCCTCTCGATGTGCACGCCACATCCCCCAGAAGAAGCTTTGATAATAAACAGTGTCACCGTATGCAAATGCAGGAGATGAGGGTGCCTGCTGAGAATGACTTTTGTGCACGATTGTGTGTGTGTGTGTGTGTGCGTGCGCACACGTGTGTGTGTGTGTGTGTGTGTTTTTGTGCGTGCATGTAAAGGAGGTGTGTTTGGAATAGAGGGAGGGGTCTTTGTCATTTAACACAGTGCTACTAGGACACTGGGCCATATGTGAGTGCAGCTAGCTTACAGCTGAGCCCCCCGTCTCCCCTCCGCCCCGCTGACTGACGGCTCCTGTCCTGGGAAGAAGGGGTCGGTGTTGGACACAGACACGCTCCAGGACGTCCGTTGTGCTGGAGTCCATGGTGTCTTCATCACAGCCTTTGTGCTTTGTGGGGCCGGGGGGGGGGGGGGGGGCTGCAGAGGGAGGGGGGGTCTGCAAATGGGTCCGCAGGCCATGCTAGGTCCTGACAGCTCAAATGTCCCACATCACCTCGCCGCTGATGCGTCCAAGTGAACTCTTCATTACTTTAACCGCCGCCTGAACCCGTAGCGTCCCTATTCTGGGGGTGAATGTGTGGAGAACGGATCTGGTGTAGAGGGGAGAAAGGATCTGGTGTAGAGGGGAGAAAGGATCTGGTGTAGAGGGAGAAAGGATCTGGTGTAGAGGGGAGAAAGGATCTGGTGTAGAGGGGAGAAAGGATCTGGTGTAGAGGGGAGAAAGGATCTGGTGTAGAGGGGAGAAAGGATCTGGTGTAGAGGGGAGAAAGGATCTGGTGTAGAGGGGAGAAAGGATCTGGTGTAGAGAGGGGAGAAAGGATCTGGTGTAGAGGGGAGAAAGGATCTGGTGTAGAGGGGAGAAAGGTATAGAAAAGCAGACCAGTTACAAAGCCGTCAACTTTAGTGTTGGTTTACTAAGAGTACATGGTTTAAGTGGTGCAAAACAGTGCAAATTATTGAAATGTGGAGATACATGATTTCTACTCGACAGCAACAAGCAGAGAACGTGCACACATGCCATTATTTTATTAAAGTTTTATATATAACTATGCATTGCATTACACTATGTGCAGCATATCACCCCCAATCCTGTGTCCATGTTTTCCCAAAACAGGACAGAGAGTGGCAGGTGTACTATGGAGCTGATGTCATGATGCTGGGGATTAATGGATCCGAGCAGGCTAGAGTGTAGCTCCACTAGGGTAAGATGTCACCAGTCATGTCTCCTTGTCCCCTTGTAGGTTACCCCTCGTCCCAGGGGGTCCCACGGGGGCCCCTCGCCCCTTCCTTCCAAAACACTGAATTGTAAATGGTAAAGGGCAGTGCTCTGCTAGCCGGACACCCTCTTCAGACAGTCATTGATGAATAATGTATGTTAGCAGCTAACATTAAACCAGTGTGCTGCAAATGAGAGTGATCCTGCACACTGGCTAGGGCTATACGGTACAGAGTACAGACCTGTCTGGTACTGCAGTATACAGGGCTGTGAGGGGCAGCGTCAGGGCTAGGGCTATACGGTACAGAGTACAGACCTGTCTGGTACTGCAGTATACAGGGCTATGTGAGGGGCAGCGTCAAGGACCTTGGATGTGGCATACTGTATAGTACAGTGTTTTAACACATTCTGACCTGAGATCAGATTCATACGAGGTTTCCGCCGGACACACACTGGTCTGATGAACCCATTCTGACCTGAGATCAGATTCTAAAAATGTCAGTCGCTCTTCGATTTTTCAAAAATAGCTAAAGCATAACATGATGCCGGTCAGAATGGGTTAATGTGAAGCACGACATTCTTCAAGAACATGGTATACCACAAGTGATTCTCAACCTTTTTTCATTCCAAGGACCCCCAGTTTGATGCGTCACAGACCCCCCCCCCCCCCCCCCATTTGATACTATAGTTTTATCCCTGGGATTCCAATCTACACTGTCTGTTGTCCACTTCAAGTCAAGTGGAGTTATTTGGAGTTCTTGAACCACTGTCTTTGCCAATAATAGCCGATCTACAAGCTCACAACATGTTGCGTTGCCATGCGTTGTGAGCTTGTAAATGCTATTTTTGGCTAATGTTCCCTCCACCATATTGATGCTGGAGTTATGAACTCTGAGAGTTACAGATCTGTAACTCTAGCCAGGACCAACTTTGAGAACCAGTGTAGTACAGAGTGGATGGTGCACTCGATTTGTATTTATTTGTATTTAACACTTAACTATTAAACCATTTTCTTAGTGGACTGGAGTACCCCAGGGCTCTAACTAGGCCCCCTCCAGTTCTCACTCTAAATATCATCAGTGACCTTTGCTTACATGGTACAAGCTACATTACATCGCGTTTTCGACACATTTTGGCTAAGGCATGATATGGCGAGTTACCCCAGAATATAATATGTGTTAATATGTGGCAGGGCGACTGTGGCTCAAGAGGTAGAGCAGGTCGTCCAATGATCCATGGGTCGGCGGTTCGAATCCCGGCTCCTCCTGTCTACATGTCGAAGTGTCCTTGGGCAAGACACTGAACCCCAAATTGCTCCCGATGTGCTGGTTGGTACCTTGCATGGCTTCCGCCGCAAAAGTGTATGAATGTGTGTGTGAATGGGTGAATGTAATGCACAATCTATCATACCATTTATGTTATTCACTATATTCACCTTCATAAAGTGATTGAATTTGTGGAGGAGCAGTTTAGGATTCAAGTGTTTAATGCATGTAATCAAGACGTGGTCCAGCAGTGACCACACATGGGCCCTGCTGGAGCAGAAGAGGACATGAGAGCAGGAGTGAGATACTGTATGGGGAAACGGATGGTGACCTCGGTGTTGAGAGAGAGCAGGAGTGAGATACTGTATGGGGAAACGGATGGTGACCTCGGTGTTGAGAGAGAGCAGGAGTGAGATACTGTATGGGGAAATGGATGGTGACCTCGGTGTTGAGAGAGAGCAGGAGTGAGATACTGTATGGGGAAACGGATGGTGACCTCGGTGTTGAGAGAGAGCAGGAGTGAGATACTGTATGGGGAAATGGATGGTGACCTCGGTGTTGAGAGAGAGCAGGAGTGAGATACTGTATGGGGAAATGGATGGTGACCTCGGTGTTGAGAGAGAGCAGGAGTGAGATACTGTACGGGGAAATGGATGGTGACCTCGGTGTTGAGAGAGAGCAGGAGTGAGATACTGTATGGGGAAATGGATGGTGACCTCGGTGTTGAGAGAGAGCAGGAGTGAGATACTGTACGGGGAAATGGATGGTGACCTCGGTGTTGAGAGGGGTAATTGGGCCATGAATTAGTAACGTGTAAAAGTAGCTAACCGTGTTTCAACATGGGGATAGGAGAGAGGTGTGCTGCAGAGAGAGAGCCTCGGAGGTGAGGAGAGTTCCATTTGGATCACACTGTAGGGAGTTCAGTACACAGATGGATATAGATAGATGACTTTCTGCCTTTATTGATAGGTTGAAAGTAGACTGACAGGAAATGGGGAGAGAGATGGGGGGGGGGGGGGGGGGGAAGGACGCCGGGATTGGGAGTTGAACCCGCGGCACGTCGTCAGGCTGGTTCAGCAGCCTATAGGTGCCCGGGCGGTTGAGCTAACCGTCAGGCTGGCTCAGCAGCCTAGGGGTCAGGCCGTCCTAAAGGCCCCACGTGGGGGAGAGAGAGAGAGAGGGAGAGACTCATCCCTGCCTAAAGGGGTCTGTTGATGATAGTAGAGGATGAATATAATTTTTTTCTTAATTCTACCAGAGATTCCTAATATTCCTAATTACTCCTATAAGAGCAAACAAGGGAGTTGGATTAAAGCTACACTCGTTGCCACTTTGCCATTAATAAACACAGAAATCTGGCCTGGAGAATCAAATACATTAAGCATCCAAATCACCGGTGCAGATTCTGCGGAAGCACACTGGTGACCACACAGACACTACAGACTACAGACACATCAGACTGTGTGTCTGTAGACTACAGACACATCAGACTGTGTGTGGGGGAGGGAGGCCACACAGACACTACAGACTACAGACACATCAGACTGTGTGTGGGGGAGGGAGGCCACACAGACACTACAGACTACAGACACATCAGACTGTGTGTGGGGGAGGGAGGCCACACAGACACTACAGACTACAGACACATCAGACTGTGTGTGGGGGAGGGAGGCCACACAGACACTACAGACTACAGACACATCAGACTGTGTGTGGGGGAGGGAGGCCACACAGACACTACAGACTACAGACACATCAGACTGTGTGTGGGGGAGGGAGGCCACACAGACACTACAGAATACAGACACATCAGACTGTGTGTGGGGGAGGGAGGCCAGGCAGGGAACAGGAGGAGGGGTGCATATCTTTAGTCCGACGTGCAATGGTCCTTCGCCCTACCCTTAACCTTAGCCGCACGCGGAAGCCACGGGCCATGTACAGTATGTTGGACTGTTGGTACGTCGGACTAACGTATGCCCCCGCAGGAGGAGTACATCCTCCCAATATTGAGCTCTGCACTGGCTGGCGAGCCAGTAAAGAAATGTGTGTGCTTTAAGAAAAGATGAACAATCCCAGGAGAGCTGTAAGTGACACTCTTAGTCCAGTACCTGCCTGTAGACCCTATCGCAATTTGGTGTTGGGGGAATTTCTCACTTGAACTAAGTCAATGGGTCCCTAGACATGAAAGATCAATGAGGTGCTTGTCCGCCATAGTGCCACGAATGGCGCAATGGCCACATCAAAAATGGCCGCCATCGGCTATGATGAAAATCCAACCTTTTTGTTTTTTAGTGTTTAAGCACATGTAATACATTCATTTTGACTAATTGTGGTGTGTGGAATTCATTTCTGATATTGTTTTGATGATTTGGGGTGATTTTTACCTTGAAAGGTCATAGTCAAGGTCATTTTGCTATTCCACAGACCTTGGCCATAACTTGTCCATTTTTAGGAGTAAGAACAGGAACAATAAGTCTATTTCAACTAAATCTGACTCTTAAAATTAATTTCTGATATTGTTTTGACCATTAGGGATCATCCTGTCATTGAATTATTGATGTTAATGTCATTTTTCAATAATTCGATTATGATTCTTTAGTCGCTTTTACTATATATTTTCATGATTTGTTTTCTTTACATAAACAAAATACATGGGCATGAGCAAAACAACAACAGCACCATATGTGCTGTGTGAATAAGCCCATTGTACAAAAGACTCTGTCCATGGCCCAAATGAGCCAATTCATTGCTATGGCAACCCCATAGTGGAGGTAAGTCAATATATCATAAGAATCGTTCACTTGATGGTACAAGCACCAAATTTGGTACACAAGTGCTTCAGAACCTACTCTCTCAGAAAAGTACGTTGTCCACTTGAAAAAACTAAATGGCCACCATTTTTCAAGATGGCCGCCAAATGAAAAGGGCCTTTTGTGGCAGTTCTGGACAACCGTGGGTCTGACCAACTCGAGACCGGGCACTGCACTCCCTGTGTGTGTGTGGAACGTGTGTGTCGAATTCGGTGAAGTCAGTGGGGCAAACGGTTCTCGGGTTACATGGATTACAGATGTACAGACACACACAGACTTGAATATATGTCAATGGGCAATGCCCATTGGGGTTTTTTTTAGATGATGGGTAAGAAGAGAGAGATGTGATGTCAGGTGGTGTGGGCTAAGAAGTGGTCAGGGCTAAGATAAAGTATATGAGATGTACAGTAAGTGCAAAGAGAGATGGTGAGGGAGGGAGAAAATTATTTGTACCAATTGACCAAACAGTAGACAGTAGTGTAACAGGTTAAGGTGAGTATAGAGATGGAAATGTTCTAGCAAGTGAAGCCAGTGTATTGAGAATATGGGACATATGTGTCAGGAGTTATTTGCCGTACGGTTGGAAACGGTGGCACTGATGAAAAGGAGGCACAGCTGGAGGTGGCAGAATTAAGGATGCTATGCTTCTCATTAGGAGTGAAAAGGAAGGACTTGATCAGAAATGACTAAATTAGAGGATCAGCCCAGGTTAGAAGGTTTGGGGATAAAGCAAGAGAGGTGAGGTTGAGATGGTTTAGACATGTGAAAAGGAGGGATGAGGGTACATTGGGAGAAGGATGCTGAAGATGTAGCTGCCAGGTAAGAGGATGGCCAAAGACGAGGTTTAAGGATGCTGTGAGAGATGACATGAAGGTGGCAGGTCACAGAGGAAGATGTAGAAAACAAAACCAAAAGGGGTCCTCCCCTTTTCCCTGTGCGTGCACACACACACACACGGTACTGTACAGTACACTACAGTATGTTACAGTACAGTATTGTAAAGTACTGTAACGTGCGGTACGGCATGGTACAGTATGATACCATAAGGTATGGTACAGTACAGTATGATGCCGTACAGTACAGTAAGGTACAGTATGATACCATACCGTACCGTACCTTACTGTATGGTATCATACTGTACAATACTGTACTGTACTGTACCGTACTGCATGGTACCATACTGTACCATACTGTACCTTACTATATGGTATCATACTGTACAATACTGTACTGTACTGTACTGTACTGTACCGTACTGCATGGTACCATACTGTACCATACTGTACCATACTGTACCTTACTGTACTGTACGGCATCATACTGTACTGTACCATACCTTATGGTATCATACTGTACCATGCCGTACCGCACGTTACTGTACTTTACCATACTGTACTGTAACATACTGTAGTGTACTGTAGAGTACCGTGTGTGTGTGTGTGTGTGTGTGTGTGTGTGTGTGTGCACGCACAGGGAAAAGGGGAGGACCCCTTTTGGTTTTGTTTTCTACATCTTCCTCTGTGACCTGCCACCTTCATGTCATCTCTCACAGCATCCTTAAACCTTGTCTTTGGCCATCCTCTTACCTGGCAGCTACATCTTCAGCATCCTTCTCCCAATGTACCCTCATCCCTCCTTTTCACATGTCTAAACCATCTCAACCTCACCTCTCTTGCTTTATCCCCAAACCTTCTAACCTGGGCTGATCCTCTAATTCAGTAATTTCTGATAATGTCCTTCCTTTTCACTCCTAATGAGAACCATAGCATCCTTAATTCTGCCACCTCCAGCTGTGCCTCCTTTTCATCAGTGCCACCGTTTCCAACCGTACGGCATGGCTGGTCTCACTACCATCGTATACATCTTCCCTCTCACTGGTAGCCTTCTGTCACAAATAACTCCTGACACATATGTCCCATATTCTCAATACACTGGCTTCACTTGCTAGAACATTTCCATCTCTATACTCACCTTAACGTGATACACTACTGTCTACTGTTTGGTCAATTGGTACAAATCATTTTCTCCCTCCCTCACCATCTCTCTTTGCACTTACTGTACATCTCATATACTTTATCTTAGCCCTGACCACTTCTTAGCCCACACCACCTGACATCACATCTCTCTCTTCTTACCCATCATCTAAAAAAAACCCCAATGGGCATTGCCCATTGACATATATTCAAGTCTGTGTGTGTCTGTACATCTGTAATCCATGTTGCCCCACCGACTTCCCCGAATTCGACACACACGTTCCACACACACACAGGGAGTGCAGTGCCCGGTCTCGAGTTGGTCAGACCCACGGTTGTCCAGAACTGCCACAAAAGGCCCTTTTCATTTGGCGGCCATCTTGAAAAATGGTGGCCATTTAGTTTTTTCAAGTGGACAACGTACTTTTCTGAGAGAGTAGGTTCTGAAGCACTTGTGTACCAAATTTGGTGCTTGTACCATCAAGTGAACGATTCTTATGATATATTGACTTACCTCCACTATGGGGTTGCCATAGCAATGAATTGGCTCATTTGGGCCATGGACAGAGTCTTTTGTACAATGGGCTTATTCACACAGCACATATGGTGCTGTTGTTGTTTTGCTCATGCCCATGTATTTTGTTTATGTAAAGAAAACAAATCATGAAAATATATAGTAAAAGCGACTAAAGAATCATAATCGAATTATTGAAAAATGACATTAACATCAATAATTCAATGACAGGATGATCCCTAATGGTCAAAACAATATCAGAAATTAATTTTAAGAGTCAGATTTAGTTGAAATAGACTTATTGTTCCTGTTCTTACTCCTAAAAATGGACAAGTTATGGCCAAGGTCTGTGGAATAGCAAAATGACCTTGACTATGACCTTTCAAGGTCAAAATCACCCCAAATCATCAAAACAATATCAGAAATGAATTCCACACACCACAATTAGTCAAAATGAATGTATTACATGTGCTTAAACACTAAAAAACAAAAAGGTTGGATTTTCATCATAGCCGATGGCGGCCATTTTTGATGTGGCCATTGCGCCATTCGTGGCACTATGGCGGACAAGCACCTCATTGATCTTTCATGTCTAGGGACCCATTGACTTAGTTCAAGTGAGAAATTCCCCCAACACCAAATTGCGATAGGGTCTACAGGCAGGTACTGGACTATCTCTGGGCAAGCCTTAACAACCATACTGAGTCTGTAAAATCCTGAGGGACACATGGACCCTTTCAGGCCCACTTGTACTGTGTGTTGTGATTTGGGTTGACCCCCGAGTGGTCCCTTAAGGGTCTCCATCTTACAAAAGGTTGTGAGTGAAGGTTCAGTTGAGTTGCGTGTGTGTGTGTGCGGGGAATATGATGACACCAGGCAGTATCATATGCTGAAGTTTAATACACACATATAGAATATATATACAGTATTGGACACTATATGATTATAACGTGACCAGAAGATATAGAAACATGGATAAGAACAGAATGGACAGGAACAGAACATGCATATGTATCTCATATCATTGTGCACTTCAGTCTCTGATAAGGGTCATCGTATCAGAATATCAATATGCTAATAGGTAGACTATGATTCACTGGGTCAAGTGTGTGCATTGGACTTGATGTCAGCATGCAGCACAGTGCCTGCTATTTGTTTCCCTTGTCGCAGATATATGGTTACATGTTGTGATAGATGCTATAATGCAGATATATGGTTACATGTTGTGATAGATGCTATAATGCAGATATATGGTTACATGTTGTGATAGATGCTATAATGCAGATATATGGTTACATGTTGTGATAGATGCTATAATGCAGATATATGGTTACATGTTGTGATAGATGCTATAATGCAGATATATGGTTACATGTTGTGATAGATGCTATAATGCAGATATATGGTTACATGTTGTGATAGATGCTATAATGCAGATATATGGTTACATGTTGTGATAGATGCTATAATGCAGATATATGGTTACATGTTGTGATAGATGCTATAATGCAGATATATGGTTACATGTTGTGATAGATGCTATAATGCAGATTATAGGTTACATTTGTGATAGATGCTATAATGCAGATATATGGTTACATGTTGTGATAGATGCTATAATGCAGATATATGGTTACATGTTGTGATAGATGCTATAATGCAGATATATGGTCACATGTTGTGATAGATGCTATAATGCAGATATATGGTTACATGTTGTGATAGATGCTATCATGCAGATATATGGTTACATGTTGTGATAGATGCTATAATGCAGATATATGGTTACATGTTGTGATAGATGCTATAATGCAGATATATGGTTACATGTTGTGATAGATGCTATATGCAGATATATGGTTACATGTTGTGATAGATGCTATAATGCAGATATATGGTTACATGTTGTGATATATGCTATAATGCAGATATATGGTTACATGTTGTGATAGATGCTATAATGCAGATATATGGTTACATGTTGTGATAGATGCTATAATGCAGATATATGGTTACATGTTGTGATAGATGCTATAATGCAGATATATGGTTACATGTTGTGATAGATGCTATAATGCAGATATATTGTTACATGTTGTGATAGATGCTATAATGCAGATATATGGTTACATGTTGTGATAGATGCTATATGCAGATATATGGTTACATGTTGTGATAGATGCTATAATGCAGATATATGGTCACATGTTGTGATAGATGCTATAATGCAGATATATGGTTACATGTTGTGATAGATGCTATAATGCAGATATATGGTCACATGTTGTGATAGATGCTATAATGCAGATATATGGTTACATGTTGTGATAGATGCTATAATGCAGATATATGGTTACATGTTGTGATAGATGCTATAATGCAGATATATGGTTACATGTTGTGATAGATGCTATAATGCAGATATATGGTTACATGTTGTGATAGATGCTATAATGCAGATATATGGTTACATGTTGTGATAGATGCTATAATGCAGATATATGGTTACATGTTGTGATAGATGCTATCATGCAGATATATGGTTACATGTTGTGATACGGTAGATGCTATCATGCAGATATATGGTTACATGTTGTGATAGATGCTATAATGCAGATATATGGTTACATGTTGTGATAGATGCTATAATGCAGATATATGGTTACATGTTGTGATAGATGCTATAATGCAGATATATGGTTACATGTTGTGATAGATGCTATAATGCAGATATATGGTTACATGTTGTGATAGATGCTATAATGCAGATATATGGTTACATGTTGTGATAGATGCTATAATGCAGATATATGGTTACATGTTGTGATAGATGCTATAATGCAGATATATGGTTACATGTTGTGATAGTTGCTATAATGCAGATATATGGTTACATGTTGTGATACGTGTATATGCTATAATGCAGATATATGGTTACATGTTGTGATAGATGCTATAATGCAGATATATATATGGTTACATGTTGTGATAGATGCTATAATGCAGATATATGGTTACATGTTGTGATAGATGCTATAATGCAGATATATGGTTACATGTTGTGATAGATGCTATAATGCAGATATATGGTCACTTGTTCACATCTCTTTGTTTGTTTTACATGAGATTTTGCGACTGTTTTTTTGTGACCGTTTACCAGTGGTGGAAAGTAACTATGTACATTTATGCAAGTACTGTACTTAAGTACAATTTTAAGGTATTTGTACTTTACTTGAGTATTTCAAACTTCCAGTAGGCTACTTTTACTCCACTACATTTATTTCTCTCTTCAGCCCTATACTTTTTGGCCATTTGACAATAGCCGATCTACAAGCGTCGCTATATTTTCGAAATATTTTTATACAAAAGAACTTTGAAAACTTGGGACATTATGCAGAGTGAGTACTTTCTACTTTTGGTACTTTAAGTACATTTGGTACTTTTACTCAAGTACATTTTGAATTGTGGACTTACTTGTAAAGGAGTAGTTCTAAATTGCAGTATTGATACTTTTACTTAAGTAAAACAATTGAGTACTATTTCCATCACCTGCCGTTTACCCTGTCCTTTAAAGGTATATTCAGTGATTTCACTCAAAAAACCTTAGGTTTCGTTTTTGGCTGGGACCTAAGCCTTTCATCCAATCAGGATAGAGAGCCAAAAACGAAACAAAAAGGTTTTTTGACCCCCAGGGGTTAACTGGGGACAGGGAGGAACTCCTTATATGGTCAGCACACTCTATAGTAGAGAGGATTATCACAACAAAACAAAAAAATAAGTGATATTTGAATTAAGTGAAATCACTGAATATACCTTTAATGCTGACTAGGGTTCATTTTCTTACTCTGGTTTCGCACTTGTATTTCACTCTGGATAAGAGCATTATGCTAAATGCCTAGATTGTGTCTGACAATTTGAACACTGCCTCCTATGAAGCAAACAATGCAATGAATTATGATACGGTATCAGGATAGGATCTGGTTGATGAAATGATTACGTTAGAGATGTTGAAGGGCTCTCGTTCTGTAACTTGTATTATGATGATTTTTTCCTTTGAGATGCAAACCCCTATACCTCCTCTCCTCACGTTGTCACCACTCACTGTCACCATCGGTCCAAAGGTTGGGGGGGGGGGGGCATGCAGTACCCCTCCTCAAAAAACCCATTTCACCCCTTTAGGTGTGGACGTGGCGTAATATCATACCTAATTAAATTTCAGGGGGCACATTTTCATTTGTTAATCACTTAAGTGCTTCCAGGATAACCTGATCTCCAAAAGGTCTGGTCCCTCTAGCCCTGAATGTCAAAATGCAATTATATGCATGATTAGCCTGACCCGTTTCCATAGTACCACCCCCCCCCCCCCCCTTCTCCACACACACACACACACACACACACACACACACACACACACACACACACACACACACACACACACACACACACACACACACAACCCCAGCACCGCTCCCATCTCCACCCCACTCCCCTGCGTCCTCCCCGCTGCTGTAGAAGCTGACAACTGCTGGCGTGTTTATTTTGATGAGATTAGGTGCGGAGTGGAGTGGAGAGGAGAGGAGGTGAGGCGAGGCGATGCGAGGTGACGCGAGGCGAGGGGGCTGCGACCACGTGCGGCAGAGCACGGCTCCCCCGTCTGGCCGATGGCGGAACTATCACAATGAAAGCCGCCAGCTAACCACCAACACTGCAGGTGGGGAGGAGAGTGATGGGGAGAGAGAGAGAGAGAGAGCCAGCAGGGGTATAGCAGGGATGAATGCTGCAGGTAAAGAAGGAGTGAGAGGTAATCTCTCAATCTCTCGGTTTAGCCTGTGGATGCACGGGAGGGGGAAAGAATAAATAAGAATAAAACAATTTATGCTGCTTAAAGGATAATATGATCAGGAATTATTAATCAAATCATCTTGATCTGGGGCGGGCGCTACTTTGCGGCTCTTAGCGACGCAGAAATCCCTCCTAATCTGATTGTGTGATAAGGCGGCTTTAGACGGGGCCATTGTGCTGAACTGATTAAAGGGTGCAGGGAGGGGTGGGCTGGGGGGGTGCGCACAGGTGACACAGATGCACAAATTACAAACACACACACACACACACACACACACACACATGCACGCTCGCGCATGCGCATACTCACTCACTCACTCACTCACTCACTCACTCACTCACTCACTCACTCACTCACTCACTCACACACAGTACATACCCATGCACACACATTTCACCATGGCATTATACATTACATTATATCGTTGCTGTCGAGCAGAAACACCCTCCATATTCTAACTTTTTGTGTGTTTCTGTTAATTAATGCCCTACTTGATCATACTACAGTGTCACACAAAAGCAGCAGATCCGCCCCACACTCTAGGTGGGGTTGGCAAAAGGGCCTTTCTGGAGGCCTGGAGTTTGCATGTTCTCCCCGTGTCCCCTAGGGTAGATACCCTCACAGAAAACATGCAGTAATCCTGGTCTCTAAACTCCCTCCCCCTGGCCAGCTGGGGCGCCTGATGGAGGGGCAAGGAAGTGGTTGGAATAACATACGTCCAACCGGGGAAACTCCCCCCTGTCAGGTGAAAAGAAGCAGCTTGGACTCTTCTAGCGTCGTTCAAAAACAAGTTTTGATGATGCGTTTGAGTTTGAATCCTGAAAAGTAACAGTTTTGGACACATGAGGTTTCTACCCGACAGAGACGATAATATACCCAGCATGCTTTGTCTATTTAACCACTTTCAACCATGGTGTCAAATGTTGGCCATAGAATGAATGTAAACTAGATAAAGTGCCCCTCGGGACACAGGAAAAGGGTGCCATTTCTTCTTACGCCTTGGACGGCAATTGAATGATTTGAGGCATTGTATTCCAAAAAAAATTGTTTTTCAAAAACCCACCTGTTGGTGGCGCTTTAACAGGCCAATGTGAAAAGGGTGGGATATTTTCCTCAGCCTAGTAGGAAAGTATGTGAAAGATTTCAGTAAATTGCACGCTGCGTTTATGATTTGAGGGTTTTTGTTAAAAACGGGCTAATCCTGCAAACTTTGAAAGCCAATGTTAGCCAATTCGGATGGAATATGAAATAACGATTTGTGGGATTTTTGGACAGAATCCGGAGGAGTAATATCCAAAAATGTGTTTTTCAAAAGTCGGCCTGGTGGCGCTATAACAGGCCGTTCTGGAAAATCTGGGGCAGAGGTTTATCGTTGGCATCCAGGGACTGTGTGTGCAAAGTTTGGCATTGACCGGGTTAACAGTGCCGGAGTTTAGCTGCACACAGATGGACACACACACACACACACACACACACACACACACACACACACATGTATGGACACGGATGGACACATGGACAGAGTGCAGAACATACTCTCTCCCCATGCCTTCGGCCTGGTGGAGACATTTAATGTTGCCAATTTAACCTCCCGCAAGACACAGTGCAACCATTGCCCACCAATAGCTCCCCCCGAGCACTCATACATAGATAGGTATGTACAGTAGGTACTGTATGTAGATACAGTATGTAGGAGTTACAGTACAGTAGATGCAGTACAGTAGGTAGGTAGGAGTTGGGGGTAAAATACATCACAACAAGCGCAATCTACAATGAACTGCCTGCAATCCATCCTGGATGGATGGATGGATGGACCCTGCAAAAGGACCCGGCTGTAACTTGCTCCTCCAAGGGAGCTAGCTCTCTTGGCGTGGCTTGGTGCTTGTCTGGTCTACTGGTTCGACTCCAGCTCTGCAGGGTGCTAAACGTTAACCCATTCTGACCTGAGATCAGATTCATACGAGGTTTTCCACTGGACACACACTGGTCTGATTAACCCATTCTGACCTGAGATCAGATTCTAAAAATGTCAGTCGTTCTTCGATTTTTCAAAAAATAGCAGACCTACAAGCTCGTATCGCGCCACTCGGTGGCGCGATATGAGCTTGTAGATCTGCTATTTTTCAATAGCTAAAGCATAACATGATGCCGACACCAAAATGTCTGCCCGGTCAGGGTTAAAGTATATACGACAGCTATACAATAGCCTGCACTATGCAAAATAAAAACAGTGTCACAGTGTCCTCACAGCGTCCCACGCCAAAGCACAACGACATATGTAAGCAAACGCTTTACGTACAATATATCTCAATAATATAACAAACATACACTCACAGTGACCGCACCGTGTCCCGCTCCAAGCTATGCTGAGCAAAGAAATCACACCTTAAAAGTATATGATGTTTGTAATCCAAGATAATTAATTTTCTTTTGACCATATTATGAATAAGATTAGGAAACAAGAAACATGTGTTTTTACATATTTTAGTATTTCAAAGTGTCTGTGATGTCACAGGCACTGCTCTCACTTCCTTCCCGGACTACATGATTCAGTAAGACACCTCTCCACAAGGAGGAGCAGTGGGCCAAAGCATTATGGTCATTGTAGGATATCAGCAATCCAGTCAAACACACAGACTACATTATTTTTCTGGCCTTAGGGTGCAAATTTCAAATTGTGCTACTGTTATCTACAAATACTATTAGCATTTAGTGACTGGAGCTTCTTCTAGAGGTGAAATGTCCCTTTCACCACTCCCTACGTTGTTGAGAGAAACAACCTCATTTTGTCCTGTTACTTCTCGGAATTCAAAAATAGCAAAAGCAAGCTCAGAAGCTCAAATCACGTCGCTATACGTGTATGTGCCATGTTTCGAGCTTGTGGATCTGCTACTTTGAATGCTTTTGTGTGATGCTGTAGTGGTGTAGTATGATCAGGTAGGGCATACATTTACGAAAAATCACAAACGGTCAACTATGTCAGTGGCTGTGCAGAATTGTACAGGTTATTTGACATTTGACCGTGACTGTAAATCCTCATACTGTAGATACCTGCACCAAGGACATGCCAAAGTCTCCTACAGTTCCACGGTTCCCCTCAGTTTAGATGACTGTCTGAGTAGCCATCAGCTGAATGAGGCCGAAACGGAATTTAATAGCTATATCTAATCTACCTTTGTATATGTTTTACTTTTGACAGATATAACTGGATGACAATGATGCAGAAGTTCTGCATCTGTGGGTCTTCTTATTCCTTTAAAAGTTATATACAATGTATTGAATAAGAGATTGTGTACATGCATATTTAAGATGATCAGGGATCTGAAGTCTCTTTGTAAAGTCAACTTTGTTGTGTTTCCGGTTCATGGCTTTCAAAGTAAAAGCGATCAGACAACTCTGGCACCCCGGAGCTTCTTTTTTGATGCATTTCCTGTACTAAATGTGTTTTCCAGCATTCCATACGTCACTTCCCCCCCCCCCCTTTTCTAGTTGTTGAGGAATCAAGGTTTTCTGTGTAAGTCCTTTTCTCGCATCATGAGAAATAAAGTCTTTCTTTAGGAGACTGCAAATTGCTGGTGATACGATGATTTTGGACACAAATCAACATTGACACTGATATCAGCTACGCACGCACATGCACGCACGCACGCGCACACACACACACACACACACACACACACACACACACACACACACACACACACACAGACAGAATCAAAACTTTTCTCATGCTGTATGTCGCACACAGCACAGCTCCTATGAAGTTGCCCTGCTTTGCTTAATTGGTGCGGAGCAGAGACGCATTTGGACTTAATGGAATTGAAAAGGAATATCTGAGGAAGCATTGCTTCGCCACAAAGGCTGCAAGCTGGCGTGCATGCAGGAGCCCATGTGTCCCCAGAGAGCTGCACCGGGGTCCCTGGGAAGCCTATTAGACAGACTACATCCACCCCGCCATACCAACCTCCACTACCAATATACATATAGATAGATACCAGCCCCCACCATGCGGAGACCACAGCAGCCAGCCACCAAGCAGAATATTCATGTTACATTACCTAGTGTGTGTGTGATGCTGCAGTCTCCTTACACACATGCACTCACACACACACAAACACACACGCACACACACACACATTAAGTACGCTAAGTACCTAATACAATTTTGAGGTACTTTTACTTTCTTCAGAACACTTTGTAGGTTTTGATTATTATTACAAAACATACACTAACCACTTCAGCGCTAAATTTAAGATTTTGTAATACATTTAGATTTTTTTTACTTTTGGTACTATACTAAATATATTTTGATACCAATACTGTTCATTCAATCAATTTTGAATCCGGGATTTTTTTAACACACTATTATGTACATTGCACTATTGATTGATACTTTTACTTAATCCATTCTGAACGGGCACCCATTTTGGTGTCAGCATCATGTTATGCTTTATCTATTGAAAAATAGCAGATCTACAAGCTCATATCGCGCCACCGAGTGGCGCAATACGAGCTTGTAGGTCTGCTATTTTTGAAAAATCAAAGAACGACTGACATTTTTAGAATCTGATCTCAGGTCAGAATGGGTTCATCAGACCAGTGTGTGTCCGGCGGAAACCTCGTATGAATCTGATCTCAGGTCAGAATGGGTTAAGTAAAACATTTGAGCACTTCTTCCATTACTGGCACGCACGCGCACACACACACGCACGCACACACACACACACACACACACACACACATGCACTCATACACGCACGCACGCACTTGCGTTTGGTGCGCTCGTGCCACTTCTGTGTAGACAAATTGCTGATGCACATCACATGTGTGTGATGAACCTGATTGGACAGTCCTTGCCCTGCGACGCATTGTGAACTTGTAGATCTGCTATTGTCAGCATGCATCCATGCAACCATTATGATGCCAAATTTCATTTTTGTCAACAAAATCAACTGAAAATTTAGATGCCTAAAATCTTATGATGTTAAAGATGGAGTGCCACCATTTTTTTACACCCTAAAACATGATCATCAGGTATTATTACAATATAAGGGGGAAGAACTTTTTCCAAAAAGTGTACAGTATTTGTTAAAATCATGCTTTTATGTGGACACGCCCACCAGTTCATTAAGTATAGCCTAGGTTTGCCTGGTGGGCGGTGATGGGTGGTGATCCACCTGAACTGAAGCCGCACCCACAGCTGTAGTTGTATGATGAAGGGGGAGGGGTTAGGGGAGGGGCTGATAGTGTGGTGTCACTATATTACTGTTTTCTTCATTGGCCCGTTTGACTGTCAAGGGTTCATCCTCCAGGAAGAAACCCTAAATACAAAGTCAATACACAATTGCACATAAAAACAACTCCAGGGTGTCTAATGAAGTACTGTCACCTCATAGACACATGAAAAACTGGAAAAAATCAAAAATTGTGGCACTCCATCTTTAAGTCGAGTAAAACTAAAACATTTCAGATGACTAAAATATGACAAAAAAAGACTATAAATCATAAATCAAAATTTGCTGTCAAAATTAACACTGGTGCTTATAGGGCTACTATTGTTTTCAGCCTCTTGACAGTAATCTACAGGGCAGTCAAGCGGTGTTTGGTTGTGTCAGGGGGTTTCCCCCCTGGACAGGAAATAGCTTTGAGTGGTGTGTACTCGCTAAAATCCTGAGTGCCAATGGAAGTGTACAAATGGAAGCAGACGCGAGCCATTTTGGTTCCTTTTGTGCATTTAATGAAGCCTCTGCGTTTGCAGTGTAATGGCCAACAGCAGGCTTACAGTGCCACTTCAGAGAGAGAGGAAAATAGGAGTGATTTAACCTTTGACCTCAGGCATTTTCACCTTTGTCCAAACACCAGGACCACCTGGAAAAGCAACAGCTTAGACCTGACTGTTGATGTATAGGCTTCTCCCAACACCAACTGTTTATACTTCATGTAGCCGATTTGGTACTAGAAAGGTCTTTAAAAGTCATTCAATAGAGCACCGAAGTCCTGACGTAACTCGCTCATCCCGACGATTCCCCTGGTTCGCGGAAGTAATTTCTCTATGGAGAATAACATGGGGTGATCTTAATATCGTCTACTATAAGCGTTGTGGTCCAAAAATAAACAAGCTGTCTCGGCGTTATTGTCAGGGAGGTGTCTCTGTATCGTTTGCAACAGTCAGTCACTCATATATGATACAGTCTGCTTCTAGCGAAAATCTAACTAATTCAGCAGCAGTAACATTAGCGTTTTCTCTCAGTCAGTTGATTCTTCATATCCATATGAGTGAAGCGGCCGGGGTGATCTCAAATCGCCTCAATGGGGATTTCAATGCAACTAAACAAATACATGAACCTGGGGACTGACGCCCTCTACTGAAAGTGACGTCAGACTTCGGTGCTCTATAGCCATTTTAGAAATGTGCAGATGCGGATCCTCTTGGGGTCCCGACCCACATGTTGAGGGAACCTCTGCTTTAGGTCAGAGTCAAGGTTGTTCAGTGTTTTGGAGTCAACTACCGTCCCGTTTCTTATTTATTTATTTATTCCCTTTTCCAATTCCTTCCTGTATCAAATGTTTTATGGTCACAATTCATCTCGTATAGAGATGATTGGCATGATGGAACCAGAAGTTCACTTCCGGAGACTATTAAGCCGTTCCAAGAAAATAAGTGGTCAGTCGCTGCAGGTTGAACTCTATTCAGATGAACGTTAATACAGTATGTACAGTATTTGGCCACCTTCCCTCTCCTCCCTGATGGCGTAGTGTTATCCACAGTGTGTTGGTTGGTAGTGCCGGCGGTGGAGACAGAGTGTACGTGACCTCATCATGTTCCTCATTGTGTCTCTGTGTTGACTGACTCCCAGGCGGCCCGGGCCGGGCCTGACACCGCTCTGTGGCCCCAACAACAGATGAACATCTGTATGCCTAAGCTCCCCCTGTGTGAGTGTGTTTGGCTGTGAGCATGTGTGTGTGTGTGTGCTCGCACACATACACACACACACACGCTCACACGTGCGTGAGTGCGTGCGGGTAGTTTTTGTAAAGGACATTTGGGACACATATACTGTGTGCAGCTTGCGTGCATTTGTTTGCAGGGGTGTATTTGTGTGTATATAATAATATGGATGAGGAGGAAGCAAGCCAACGAGGCGAGCGATGGCGGCAAGAGACAACAGAGATGGCTGTTGGTGTGACGTGTGTGTATCTGCACGTCATCCCTCGAGTCTTCACCACCCAGCTGTTCTCCTTTGTCCTGTACTACTCGTCAGTGGCGTGCACAGATAGACACTAGGGGGTGCTAGAGCACCCCCTGCCCTTTTGGCAATTTTGCTCTAAAAAAAAAAGAAAAAAAAAGTTTTCTTTTTTTTTCTTAATTTGTAGTGTGTGGACCATGCGGTGACATTGATCAAATCTTGATAAAAAAACGCTTCTACTATATTATTTATGCCCCCACAATCTAAAGCTATGTTTCTATGTCAGTGGTTCTTCGATTAAAGAAAAATAGCAGACCTACAAGCTCGTAGCGCGCCACTCGGTGGCGCGCTATGAGCTTGTAGATCTGCTATTTTTCAATAGCTAAAGCACCAAAATGGGTTCCCGCCCCAAAATGCGCTGCACAAGGTGCCCTTTTTTTCACTTGAGCACCTGCCCCTCTAAATGTCTGTGCACGCCACTGCTACTCGTTAACCTTCATGTAAAACCTCATTGAGATGTAGAATATTTTTTTTTACGAGAGGACCTGGTTAAGAAGATAGCAGAATAACATAACGTACATAACTACAAAACGCAAAATAAAAATAGCATGTATGTACATGTTTTACAAACAAATTCAATAGAGGGTATGCGCATTGTGCATGCATAAAGTGAGTTTCAAATCGAGTGACAAAGTGAGTTGCATTGTTTAATGCCGTTTAATGCCAATCAGATAGGACTTTTCTGTTTGGATGTATGGGCTGTCAAGTCCTGAATTCTATACAGCGCCTTCGCCGCCTTGTATAAAAGCGCTAGAGAAATGCAGGATTGACGATAGCAACATGTCACATACAATGAACACGTCACTTCTTAATTATGAATATTTATTCTACATTGATAGCTCTTTTTATTGGGCCATTATGTGGGGGAAAACACTCAAATCTTTATAGTGATTCACCAGGGAAAAAAACTGAATGGAACAGTTATATTAAATGTCTCTAAGTTTATTGACTTCTCTTTTGTGTTATTTTATTTTGCCTTTGTAGTGGCAAAAGGTTTGAGTGATGCCAGGTGTCAGAGGTGTGCTTTTGATGTGGAGTATTGTATAGACAGTGTGTGTGTGTGTGTGTGTGTGTGTGTGTGTGTGTGTGTGTGTGTGTGTGTGTGTGTGTGTGTGTGCGCACGCACGCCACCTCCAGTTTGTATTCCATGGGGTTCAGTGGAGGAGCATGGAGCCCTCATACCTATTGACTGTGATAGTTCAGGTAGTAACAGTTCATTAACGCAAGTGTCGCTGCCTTTGATCCCACTGTGCACTTGTATTCACACACACACACACACACACACACACACACACACACACACACAAAGCCTTTTTGAAAGTGATTTGTTTCAGAGCCTCTGGAGTTTGACTCCATTGTCAGTCAGTGAGGATGACGGCATGAGAATGGAATTAGTGTGCAATGAATTAACGATATAATCAATCACATACGTACTTTACTTATTACTTTGTAGTTTGTGCAATACCTAAACCATGTCCTTACATACAGTACATGAAAATCTTACAAATGACGGACAGTCAGACAGTTGTAGGTAGTATTTGCCATGCATTTATTTGACGGACAGTCAGACGTCAGCGTTGTGAAAAAATCAGGGAAGGACTACTTCGGTTCTGACTCCATGCCTATACATGGGCATATTGGATTGTTTCTGGTTATGTCTGAGTCATATTGACATATATACCTATGACCGTATCGGGTTTGTTTCTGGTTATGTCTGAGTCATGGAGACATGGCCGTGGTCCTGCCTATGGGCATATGGTATCGGGTTTGTTTATGGCTATGTCCTGTAGTAGTGTCGTGGGGACGCAGCAACTTCCATATGGTGGTGCCAAGCCAGCCCATGAAAGGTTGGGCCGCCATGTTAAGTGATCAGATGGGTGGACCGTATGTATTTCATCTTCAAGTGGGCCCTGGCCCTGATCCATAAAGGTTTGAGAACGGCTGCGTTAGATTACATACAGACAGAAAAATGCAATCTCAATGCTATAACACTCGTAAGAAAAAGTATTTGACCAGAGTCAAACCTCACATGAAACATATATAATGAATGCATATCTTGGGTCTCTTGGGTACCAGAAGCACCACAAAAATGAGAAATATTTTGTCCCAGACCCACTAACTTTAACAACATGCTTGGTAAAACACCAGCAACATTTTTACTCAATTCAAGCTGATCCTTGGCTTTGTTTGATGCATGTTGCAGCTGTTCCTTCTTAGCACATGCTGGGTGTAATGATCTAAACAGAGAATAATGTGTTTTAGGGATATCCATATTATCCAGTTGTAATAATATATAGTCTTTTCATTCATTTCATTCAAACCTTTATTTATTCTCGGAATTTCTGTACATTGAGGTTACCCTCATTTGCAGTGTCATCGATTAAATGTTCACATCGATATTCACATCAATGATAAACCAAACACAAAAACTGAAACTTTAGAAATTGACCCTATGTTATGGGAGAACAGGTCTGTAATTTAAGCTTGAGGTCATTCCAAGTGGTTTGGGGAGGCCTACTAAAACAAAAGGCTGTTTTTCCCAGTTCAGTGTTTACTTTGGGGACCTTAGTGTGAGCCAGTCACTGCATGGCTACACGCCTTTGTGGTATTTGTCACTGTATATGTTACCATCCTAAATAACAGGAGCAGTGGGCGCTATGAGGGCAGAGCCTCAGGGAGCAGTTAGTGTTTTGCTGACCGACTACACTTCGACACAATGCTGAGGCGTGGAATCGAACATCTGGCTCCCCAGGTGGGCTCTCTAAAGGCTCATACATAGTCTGGATTTACGGTGGTGGGGTGACCACCGAACTACAACATGACGTCACTGAGGTGACCACCGAACTACAACATGGCGTCACTGAGCCGCGGTGAAGAGCAAACCACCGCCACCGCTCCAGCCCTTCTCTCTGTTTTTACTCACCACCGCTCAACGTTATTTCAGCTCCGGTGGTCAGCTCACCACCGGAGCGGTGGTCACCTCACCACCGAAAATCCAGACTATGAATAGGCCTTAACCATTCAGCTATGGCCACTCCAGTGTCACCTGGTGCAGTGTGGCTCCCGAGCTTTTTAGTCTCCCCCAAATCAGTGTGAAAATAACAAGAGGAAATAGAAATAGCCGCTCGGATGGTGCAGTGGTAAAGTCCCTGCCCATGCACCGCCACGGAGGTTGTGGGTTTGAATCCACCGCGGTGCATCCTGGCTTTGTCAGGCATCTACATTATGAACACAATTGGCTCGTGTTTTGGAGATATTGGTCATTGCATGTAATCCTACTGTACACACTGGGGCGGCACCTGTCAGCGAGTGTTGGGCAGGAGGAGCAGGGTGACATGGGGAGAAAACAGGGCGTACAAATAATTGTAAAATTAATATTTAAAAAAGAAAATGGCAGATCTACAAGCTCACAACGCAAGTTATTTTTCTCTTACAATTAATAGTCCAAACTTCACAAACTCGTTTGTAGAACAACGCTATATGTACATGTATAAAATGGCTTTTTTTTTTATCCATAGAATAATCCTTACAGTTGAATCAAAACAAAACACAATCTTGAGTACATTAGAGTAAATACATGCATATTCTATGTTTGG
>NC_139699.1:5223878-5226378 GCF_964188405.1 Protomyctophum parallelum
GCATTTTTCCACCCAACGCCATAAAATTATAGATCTATATAAACCATTATACATATCTTTGGAGATCGATCAACTATATGCGTGTCTGTGTTTGGTGGAGGGAACACGGCTCTCGGACATGTAGGAGGCGTGCTAACACAATTGTACGGTGAGCTAATTATGTCCCCGTCAATTATTCATCGGCGACTCAGGTTCACACGCACAGACAGAAAGAGAGACACGGTTTCCTGGTCGCCCCGTGTGTCCTGAAGTCACGCTTGCGGGGCCCGCGGAAAGAAGTTATATAGGCATCAATATTTCATAGTTAATTATGACAGCGAAGCCTCTTGACTTTAATATTCCTGGAGAGGTCGGTTTGTGCGGTGACGGAGGCCTCTGTTGTCGCTCACCTGACCCGCTGGAGAGGGAGAGATGAAGGGCTGAGCCATTAGACTTGGAGAAATGGGCGAAGCGGCTGCTCCCAGCTGGCAACACACGAACATATGCACACGCCCACATGCACGCACGCACGCACGCACACATTCATGCACATACAGGACCAGGACCACAATGAAAATAAGCCCTCACAGGGCCCTTTGTGTTATCCTTTTAGGACCAATGAAAATAAGCCCTCACAGGGCCCTTTGTGTTATCCTTTTAGGACCAATGCCATTGTATATTTGCGCCACTGTGCTCTTTGCACACTGTTGATAAAGTTTTCAATCCATCAAAACGTACGTGTGCGCAGCGGCTTGTGCGAGTGCACACACGCACACACACACACACACACACACACGCGCGCGCACGCACGATAAGAAACACATATTTTTTACTTTCCCCTGCCCTGACATGTTGTCTGTTTCACTTTGTTCAGACTGACCTCAGTGACCCAGACAGGTTCAAGGCCATGCAGTGTTTGCATGCTGATCAGACAGTAGGTCAGAGCGGATGAGAACTTTATTGTGTTTTTTCCATGGCTGTCTGCTCTGCGCTGTGCGGAGGGATTCTAAACCATTCAGGCCTGAAAAAAATGTCTTCTAAATCCTGACAGTTTTCTGAAATATCTACTGTATGTTTCTAGGCCTATATCACTCAATATTTCATGTCACGGACCCCAAAAATCATCTGTAATTGGCTACCGACCCCCATCTGAAAGTATGTTGTTCCAGGGACCCTCCCCAGAAGCAAAGATTTCAGTTAAAAACGTTTGTTCTGAAAAAATATATTCCAAATTTTAGGCACATTTTCACGATTTTTCATAAATAGCAGACCTACAAGCTCGTAGCGCGCCACTCGGTGGCGCGCTATGAGCTTGTAGATCTGCTATTTGTCAATAGCTAAATTATAACATAATGTTTAAAACACCAAAAGGGGTGCCCGCTCAAAATGGGTTAAATCCTGGAAGAGTGCTTGGACTTTGTTGTACAGCAGACAGCGTATAGCCCTTTTCTGGATCAACTGTTCCACAGTGCACACACCCATCTGACCAGTGACCATATCGGATTCTAAAAATGTCAGTCGTTCTTCGATAAAAAAAGAAAATAGCAGACCTACAAGCTCGTATCGCGCCACCGAGTGGCGCGATACGAGCTTGTAGATCTGCTATTTTTCAATAGCTAAAGCATAACATGATGCTGACACCAACATGGGTGCCCGTTCAGAATGGGTTAAGTGGGCAGATGGGTGTGCTGCATGTTTTTCCCCCCGCTTGGATCCATGGAAGTAACCTAGTATACTTTAAGTTCCTATACTTAAAAGTATGACAATGAAACCTTTCAAACTTTCAAAAATGGGTTTCAGTTACATTCCTTTTTTCCAGGCGGAGCAAGATGTGAAAAGCGTCCACCTACGTGAGGCCGTTCAGCTTTGATGTGAAGCCTTCATAGAAGCCTAATTTATGCTCCGTTGTACAACGGTGTCACTTGCCTTAAACTCCAGCTTTTGGCCAATATACAAGCTCACAATGTGAGCGTGAACATTTTAACGTTTATATGCTGTGAATTTCGCTTGCCGGTGAATAGAACTATAGGACAGATCACTGCGCAATGAATGAATAATTCTGCAAAGTCCTTTTATGTGCATAATATAACCTGAGGCTTAGAAGCTTCTCTCCTTTATGTTTGACGTGCAAACCCACCACTACCCCCAAGGGAGCATTGTGGGTATTTTGGCATGGACGTTGTTGGTTTATAGAGAGTCACTTCTGGGACTAATTATCTAATGAGGGCATTAGTGGGGTGTCGGGGTCAATGCAGTGTGTCTACGTGTTGATGTGAGCTTGTGTGTTTTTTGTGTGTGTGTGTGTTTGCTTGCCTGTGCATGTGTGTGTGTGGTGCAGGTGGCGGCCCCGGGGACAGAAGAACCCCATGGAGACATGCAGAGGGGCCAAAAGAGGCTCCGGGGGGCCCCTACTCAGGGCAGTCACAGACCACATTGACTGTGATGGATACCCAGCCTCAGGGAGAATGACCGTAAGAGCACTGGACCATACGCACACACACACACACACACACACACGCAC
>NC_139699.1:5228878-5236374 GCF_964188405.1 Protomyctophum parallelum
GTGGTGTATTATGTATCCAGGTCATTGGCCCAAGACGGCCTCCAAAAGTGTTAATCCATCCTGGGTTTGCGTGTGTATATTAACACCCCAGATGTAACTGTGTGTACATTCTGTGTGTGTGTTTTAGTTTGTGGGGAGCATCCATGTTTTATAGTGTGCATGCCATGCATCGACAATGTGTGTCTGGGCCTCTGAATGTGCCGACGTACCGTCAAAAGCATTTCCGTTATCCGTGCCATCATTCCTGCAGCTCGTATGAGTCGTGCATGCAGCAGCAGCAGCATACAGTACAACCCTGTGAAACACCCAGCACCACTTTGTATGCTAAATTCATCAGATCTTCGCCTCGTTCCTCGCAGAGTTTTCTTCTTTGGCGCTTCACCGCCATGTCGCATGAACACGTCGTTCCCCGTACGTATATATATGCAATGTACTGTATTCCCCTCATACTTGGTGAGTACATGGTAGCAGCACAGGGGGTGGATGTGGACATGAGTTGACATGCAGAGCAGCAGAGTGAAGGCACAGCCCTAATCCTCCGGGGAGCAGGGCAGCACATCCCCATGCTGTGCTGCAGGTAGCAGAGATCTAGAAGGCAGGGACATCAGAAGGTCTTGTTGAGGCTTCTCCACGGGGGGACGGCATGAGGCATCTCGCAGGAGCCTGGAAACGCACAGGGAATTTTAGGGTGTATATATCACCCACTGTACACTCTATCCCATTCTGACCTGAGATCAGATTCATACGAGGTTTCCACTGGACACACACTGGGTCTGATTAACCCATTCTGACCTGAGATCAGATTCTGAAAATGTCAGTCGTTCTTCGATTTTTCAAAAATAGCAGACCTACAAGCTCGTATCGCGCCACTCGGTGGCGCGATACGAGCTTGTAGGTCTGCTATTTTTCAATAGCTAAAGCATAACATGATGCTGACACCAAAATGGGTGCCCGTTCAGAATGGGCTATACAGTACACACACTTCTTCTGTCTGTTTGTTTTTAAGGCTAATACCGAGAAAGTCATGGTTGAAGCATGAGCTCAGGTGTATTTTCTTTGGGCTTTTCGAGATATTTCTGTCAAGTGAACATCTTGGTTTTTTAGATTTTCAATAGGTTGCCATGAGCCATCCCCAATATTGTTTTGGTATAGAGAAAGTCCCATGCTTTTGCATCGTTCCAACTGTGGTTTTTAGGAGCAAACGGCTCTGCAATGTCTCAGGAACTATTGTGTTCCAACACTAACCACTATTAGTATGTTTGTTAACACAGCTAGGTCTCCACCCCATAGTGTCCCTATTCTCGGGGTGAACACTCTGCAAAAACAGCTGATCTACAAGTTCTTGAAGCTTGACGGTCCGCTGTTTTCGGCGAAGAAGAGTCAAGTGAAAACAGGAGGTTCCAATAGCACTGGGGGACTCCTGTCAACTACGTATAAGGTTTAACAACCACTTAAACCCTAGCATCCGTATTCTGGGGGAAACACAGATCTACCACAAAGATACTTAATGTATAGCCTTAAGCAGAAACTGAAAAGGCGCTAGTATATAGTATACAGGGTTTAAGTGGTTAAGTGGCTAACACCACCAAAGTGTTAGTGGGGGGGGGGGGGGAGAAAGCAAAGTGAGAAAAAGCAAACACATGCCAAAAGAGATGCAATCTGAACAGAGCTATTTTCATGGAGGCCCCCCCTGTTACAAAACCGTTGAGTGCAAATCAGCACTTCCCCAAGCTCCGTCTGGGCACATCTTTCTGCTACAAAGATTTACAGACTAACAAATTAAAAGAATAGAGGATGACAATGTGACTACAGAATGTTTGCCTTTAGTGTCAATCAACGGGGACCAGCCCAAAAAATGAAGAAACCAAAGAAAAGTGCGCTTATACATGAAAGTTGAGGTTTTCCGAAGAACAGTGGGGTAGCTTATTAACTCCTCTTTGATGCTGCTGTCTTTGATATCTGTGCTCTCATAAAGAATTCACTTTCAGCAGTAAATATAGGAGAGACACCGTGACACCACACCCCCCATTCCCTCGCTGTCTCCTTAAATTATACAAAACAACCTGGGAAAATGTGCAGGTAATATTAAGTGGTGGGTGAGGTGAGTGGGTCTATATAGGGCAATGAAACACCAATAACCGTGGGGGACGGCCAACTCCCAGTTACTTGGTTTCATTTTGACGATTCGTGCCATCTTCTTAACTCATTAAAATCAGGGGAAGCAGCTGTTATTATTTCAGATTTTAGCGATGGCTATTCGAAAATAGCGGATACAAGCTCACAGCGTGTCACTGTGTGTTACACTGTGACTATCTTTGAACAATTTTTAAAAACGTGTGAGACCTACAGTAGCTGATTGATACGGCATTTGTAGAATCGGCCTCAGATCTTAAAGGTATATTCAGTGATTTCACTCAAAAAATCTTAGGTTTCGTTTTTGGTTGGGACCTAAGCCTTTCATCCAATCAGGATAGAGAGCCAAAAACGAAACCTAAGGTTTTTTGACCCCCAGGGGTTAACTGGGGACAGGGAGGAACTCCTTATATGGTCAGCACACTCTATAGTAGGGAGGATTATCACAACAAAACAAAAAAATAAGTGATATTTGAATTAAGTGAAATCACTGAATATACCTTTAATGGGTAGTGTACTGTAAGTGATATTAAGCTCTAATATTCTGATAATAACGTAATCATTGCTATACAGTTTTTGTTCAGTAATGGGTCTCCCCGTCTCCCCAGCTCTTTGGTAAACAGAAAATACATTTTCAGGTCAGGGTAGCAAATGCATCCAATCTAGCTCATGCAGGATATATACAGGGTAAACAAGTGAAACAGGGACGTAATGAAAGAAAAGGGCAGACAATGAGACTACTGTGGGACTGGAACACAAACTGATGAATGGTCTTTGTAGGGTTCTCTCTCTCTCTCTCTCTCTCTCTCTCTCTCTCTCTCTCTCTCTCTCTCTCTCTCTCTCTCTCTCTCTCTCTCTCTCTCTCTCTCTCTCTCTCTCTCTCTCTCTCTCTCTCTCTCTCTCTCTCTCTCTCTCTCTCATGACATGACATGACATTTGAAACTCGCCTATTTTCTGTTTACCGAAGAGCTGCAGGAGGAGCGAATGTATAAGACCCCTGTTAGTGAACCAACACTCCAGAGCTTTAACTTTTTTAACAATACACTTTTTGTTTTAAGCAAAACACATCACTTTACAGCACCTTTAAGGGATGCTGTTATAACACCTTCTGAGTGAAGTTGAATGAGGTCTTTTGATAGAGACTGAGGACGAGGACTCAAAAGCTCTTCATTGCCAGTACTTGGTTGTGGTGGTGATACACGAAACAACAAATCAATGAATCAGTCAATTAACAAGACAGACAACGTGCAGATGTTCAATGCCGTGCATTATCAGGATAGCTACTGTACATGATCCTGATCTATGAATGGTGTTGTCTGTGAGCTGGAGGGCAAACACACATTTTTATGGGTCCCTTTATTTCTTTTGTTTCCTACTATTTTGTTTTTAATTATTATTTAAAAAAACACCTTTCAAAAGACATTCCCCCAAAAAATGAATGAATTCAAAACAAATAATAATAATAATAAAAAGCAGTAATGTCAAGAAGAAATACAAGAAAAATCTAAGAGATTCCATAATTAGAAAACAAATGTTTAAGTGGTATAGTGAAAATAGCTACAAGCTCACAACGCAGCACGAAGTGACACATTTTGAACATCTGGGGATGTCCAGGGGAGTCTCTTTTGGACCACTGATCTAAGTTGTGGTAAACCATGTGCACCAAAGTTTGTTGCTTCATCAAGTGATACAAAATGTGTGTTTGCGTGGATGTGTGTACATGACATGTGTATTAAAACAGTCATGTGCATGTGTGAGTGAGCCAGTAAACGCGTGTGCGTGCGTGCATGCATGTGTGGATGCATGTGTGTGTGTGTGTGTGTGTGTGTGTGTGTGTCATGTCCTGGCAGCGATGAAGAGCACTCTGCATGTGACCTTCGCCCTAGTTGCCATGGCAGCGCTCTGTTTGTAATTGTCCCATGCTTTGTGGAGGTGAATAATGAGCAGCATCTATCAGAAGGCCTGCCATCCCGTCAGGCCCCTCGTCCTGCTCCTCCGTATACCCTGACCCGGCCACACCACCCCGCCGGGGGCCGCCACGCCCCGGGGGCCACCGCGCCCTGGGGGCCGCCGCGCCCCGGGGGCCCCCGCCGCGCCCCGGGGGCCACGCCTGTTTGTCTGCCTCGCCCCGAGGACGACACCGTGCCACGCAAGACGTAAAGGTCAGGAACGCACCCGACCCGACCCCTCACCCCTCCTGCTGCTTAATGCCAGCGCCATAAAACAGTGTGACAGTGCACGTGCGCTTACACTCACGCACGCACGTGCGCAGCAACACAGGCAAGCACGTGCACACACACACACACACACACACACACACACACAAATTTGACCCAAAAAGGCATGCTATAGACCAGTGGTTTTCAAACCTTTTTGACAGGGCAATTCAACACGTCAAGTCACGTCTATATTCATAGTAAAAAAACAAAACATTGCCAATCCTTAAGCTCACAATGTGTAGAGATGTGAGGCGTTGTGAGCTTGTAGATCTGCATTTTGCACATGTCCAACATATAGGGATGCCAGGTTGAAAGTGGTTTATGGGGTATAGAATTTGCCTTGTGGTCATCACGGGGCGGCGGTGGCTCAGGGGTAGAGTGCCTGGATGGTAACCGTAAGGTTGCCAGTTCGAACCCGGGCTCCCCAGAGTTACTGTCGAAGTGTCCTTGAGCAAGACACTGAACCCCTAATTGCTCCCGATGTGCTAGTTGGTGCCTTGCATGGTTTCCGCTGCCATCGGTGTATGAATATGTGTGTGAATGGGTGAATGTAATGCACAATCTCTGTAAAGCGCCTTGGATAAAGGCGCTATATAAATGCACCATTTACCATTTTGTCTGTCTCACGACACCCAGTGTTCCTCTGCACACCGTTTGGGAAGTGCTGCTATACTACTTACTATAGCTCTCTCCATGCATCTCTGTCCTTCTGATAGTGTTTGATGGTTATCAGTGTTATGGTAGACATTTTGTTTGCTTTCGTCGGGGGAAAACAACAACAAGGCTTCTCTAACAAGGATATAACTGCTGTAGCTAAAGCGGAGTGAAAGTTTTTTTTTTAAATTGGAACTATAATGCTCTGCGTTGCGTAGCCTCCACAGAGGCCCTCCCCCAGCCTCTCTTCTCTCCAGCCCCGTCCTCATTAACAAAAAAGTACAAACCTTTTGGAACAGTCATTTAGAGGAATTGATTAGAACACTGACGCCCAGTGTGATATCCATCCGCTTTTCATTGTTCTCGGGGCTGGCTCAATGAGAGGCAGGCGCTTTTTTTTCGCCATCGCATTCCAATTACCTCGCTGCAGATAGAGGAAAAGGTGCCAACAGAACTATAGAGAAACCGTCCAACACAAAGAGAATTCCTAACTTAACAGGATGTCATTCTCATTGATACCACCCCTCCCCCCCGTTAGAATTTCTTTCTTCTTCTTTTTTTTTCCCAGCTCTCCTTTTCTGAATAATTGCGAAGTCTAGATTTGAATATATATACACAGAGACTTCAGGAGTCGTTAGATATGGTATGCAATGCTCTGTTTAATATTTCACCTTTTCCACTCTTTAATGAATATTCGTAATGGCTCCCTTTCAGCGCACGGTGCGCACCCCTTTTCCAGACTATTGCTCGAAGACACGCCAAGTAGAAAACGTATAAAAGACTATAAAAATGTATCTGCACTGATTACCGACAGCGGTGCCTTCGTTAATTCAGTATGCTACTTAACATGGCAAGTATGATACCCTTATTGATGTTGTGCTCTTTCATAATAATGCTAATATCTGACTACTCCTCCACACCTGGGTCTACTCTGCAGCTCGGCTGAGTTACCCCGGTGCTATTGCCTCGTACATATGGCTTCCTTGCTATAATGACTGTTGTACTGCATTCATGGCCAATTTATATAGCTGTTTGCACACGTAGAAATAGCAGATCTTCAAGCTCACAATGCATTGTGCTACGGAAGTATAGGGAGCTTGTAGATCTGCTATTATCGTTTGGCGTTTGGCCGCCAGGATTAATTAAAGAATGATAACTATATGCCAGGATATCCCCCCCCCCACCTGTCAGATTAGGTGTTGCTCTCTCACTAGCTGATGAGAAGTACAGGCCGGCACCATTGCAGCCATTATGCTCCGTGCAATAAGCATTGTTTTGACCAGAAATGCCGCCTGGGACGAGGAATTGGAGATAAAAGCCACTGAAAGTGTGCACGCGCAAATCAAGATGTCGCAGTCCAGTGTTATGGCTAACAACAGATAGCCATCCGAAGCTAATGTGAGTATAGCCTTTCGACTAGATCGGATCAAAACATTAATACAACTGAATAAACGTAATTTACGTTTATTGGCGTTTATTGCCAAGACTAATGATTAACGTAGGTTACGTTTTTCGGCGGGGTAAGTACTGTATTAAGTACAACTATCAATACTACAATGTTACAAGTGTATTCAGAATTTACTTGAGTAAAAGTACAAAATATTTGCATCAAAACATTTCATGTTTTCAAAATGTATAAAATCATCTGAAAATACTAGATCTACAAGTCTGCTTGTAGATTGGCTATTTTCAAATAACCGAATAATACTTAAGTACATGTATGGTACTCTGTTAATAATAATAATAATTATTATTATTATAATAATAATAATAATAATAATAATAATAAGGGTAATCATAATAATACATTATATTTATAAGGCGCCTTTCAGGGCACTCAAGGTCGTTAAAAACAGTCAATACAAAACACAGTTAAAAAGCAAAGCAAAAACTAAAGCCAGAGGCCAGCCTCTGTCTTGAGGTGCATGGGTTTGGAATATGGTGATTGATTCCATTGTGATTGAGTCTATGTTTCTAATATCTGGGAGTTTGCTTAACACCATTCTGACCTGAGAATGCGAGGTTTCCACATGGACACACACTGGTCTGATTAAGGCTTCAGCGGTCCCATTGAGAAGAGGAGGGCCCTCGTGATAATGACCCTTATACCCCCGCTTTTTTCATCCGTGCTAAACTGTATCGCATTTTTCCTCCTCAATTTGGAGAGTTCAAATAGATTAGAGTCCCCGACTATTCGACTGATTTGTTTTAGGATGGAGACACTCTTGGACATGGCCTGAAAGCGCACAGACACACGCACGCACGCACGCACGCACGCACGCACGCACGCGTGTGCAAACACACAAATGCTATTATCACACTTCAGGGGTATAGTCTTATTAATCTTTTTTCCCTCTCTGCTCTCTCTATCTCTCTCTCTCTCTCTCTCTCTCTCTCTCTCTCTCTCTCTCTCTCTTCTGTTTCTCATTCGAAGGCAGCTCATGAACAATTCAGCCTCTGCCTGCTAATGGTGTTTCACAGGCTCTGTGG
>NC_139699.1:5236574-5266886 GCF_964188405.1 Protomyctophum parallelum
ATTGCTTTTATCGGTTATTGTGCGAGCGAGGAGAGCCCTTTGATGTATTAAGGGACCGACCCTAATGAATCTGAATCAGTGAATGCAGAAACAGCCTATCTGTCAGGGGAGCCGATCTCAAAGGGTGTGTGTGTGTGTGTGTGTGTGTGTGTGTGTGCGTGTGTGCGTGTGTGCGTGTGTGCGTGTGTGCGTGTGTGCGTGTGTGTGTGTGTGTGTGTGTGTGTGTGTGTGTGTGTGTGCGTGCCACTATACAGAATTTAAGAAATTGAAATTGTGAACCATTTTTCTGGTCCACCTTGGATATGTGCGACATATCGTGGGCTTGTAGACTGCCTTGTTTTCGGCTTCAGAGTTAAAATATAAAAATTGCATTCAGAAAATTGCAGTTCTAAAATGTCGATGTCTACACAAGTGTAGCGATACAAGTGTGTGCGTGGCTGCGTGCGTGACAACAGTGCATTATTTGGTTGTCGTGGTGGTGAACAAGCAAAGACTTAATCAAGCTCAAGCACAATCGGCCATAAAACAGAGGGTAGAATTAAGGCACGGGGTGTAATTAACTGTTAACATCCCATCCGTGTGTGTGTGTGTGTGTGTGTGTGTGTGTGTGTGTGTGTGTGTGTGTGTGTGTGTGTGTGTGTGTGTGTGTGTGTGTGTGTGTGTGTGTGTGTGTGTTGTGCGTGTGCGTGTGTCTCTCTTGCGGTCTGGACCGCAAGAGAGACATGAAGTTATGGGAGGCTTATTTAGCAAATATGCAAAAGTACTTTGACACCATGGATAAAACTGTCAACGTACACACACACACACACACACACACACACACACACACACACACACACACACACACACACACACACACACACACAACCTACCCCTGTCCCCCTGTGTGTCGTTAATCATCAGGACGGAGAGAGGGCCTCATATTTGACTGGAATAACGGCTTATTTCACTCCGTCTCTCTCACAGTTTGTTTACATGTTGATACTACTGAACTACTTAAGCATATTCATTGCTGTTGGGAGGAAACCTCATAACTCCATTTGGTTTTTGATAAATTTGCATAAATCAGTGCTATTGTTTCTGTGTTGTTTCGAAAATATTAAACCAATGGAAAGTGGTATAAAGTGCTTTGGGCAAAACCTCTTAACTCCATTGGACCCTCAAAATGTCTGCTAAAGCAACTAACTCCACCACCTCTCCCCCTCTCATTAAAGTAATTGACAATAAAGTTACAACACCAACTGATGAGGCTGTATTGCTTTGTTTTAGAAATTTAAGGTTTTTTTAATTTCCTGAAAAATTTTTATTTTTCATTTCCTGAAAAATGAACATTTTGGAGTTCCTCCCGACAGCAGAGATATATACTTTGCCGCAACAGAGTAGGCTATAAATGATTATTCATATACCAGTAGGCCTATTCTTTGATCATTTTTGCCTATATTGACAAACTGAGCCTCCATGTAGAGTCACTAAGCGTTTATTTCCCCCACTCGTCTTGTTGATGTCAGGCAGAAACAACTTGCCTTTTAACTATACTTGTGCATTTTCGTAAAATGTATTCCTATACTTGATCACACAAAAGCATAAAACGTTGCAGATCATCCGCCGCGTTTTGAACCTGAAAAGTAATACTTCTAATCTACACATATGAGCTTTCAACCCGAGAGAGGATTTTTTCTTGTCCTTACAGTGAGTGGATGTGATGTACAGTGGGATGGGGTGGGGGGGGGGGGGGTGGATCTTATTACCTGTCGGCTTTTTCCACAAAGTTATCAGAGACTGAAAGCTGAGAGCAAGTGTCCCTCGCAGCAAAGTTTGACTCCCGTTTCCAGTTTAACCTTCCATTAAACTGTCCATTGTGCTCCACTCTGATGGTGGTGGAGCCCACCGAGGAACCACCACAAACCCCTTCCCACACACACACACACACACACACACACACACACACACACGCACACGCACAAACGCACACGCACAGACCAGGGGGCAGTCAGACAGATATTTTGTGAAGCCACTAAGGAAATCGTAGTTCATATAATGGCCTGTTGTGGCGCTGTCATTGGACCCAGAAAAACCCATAGAAGTCCATGTATTTGGGCCCAACTTCACCTAGACTGTATTACCTTAATAAACATGGTCATGAATACTTTCTGCTTCCAGTCACTAGTTTAAAGTCTCATTTATAATGTCATAATATTCTTTTTGGAAAATTATGGTCCCATTAATTAAAAAAATGACCATAAAGTCGCGTATGTTCTGAGGGGCGTGGCTACCGTTACAGTCTATGATCGGGATTCCCCTCCCACTCGAGTCAAAATAAAAACCAATGGAGAAGAAGGGGGAAGTCCCGCCTCGTTGTCTGGGCCAGCCAATGGCCAGCTGGGCCAAAACGGATCTAGAAAGATGGCGACTTACAGTGCAGGAATAACAGGCTTCATTTTACGTCCATGTTAGACCCGGGAACGCTTTGTCCATATTTTTTACAGTCTATGGCACGGACGCATGCTCACACACACACAAACATGCCTATACACTCATGCACACATGCACTCACACACATAGACCACAGTTTAATTCACATGCCTATCCCTGGGGAAAACTGTGTGTGTGTGTGTGTGTGTGTGTGTGTGTGTGTGTGTGTGTTGTGTGTGTGTGTGTGTGTGTGTGTGTGTGTGTGTGTGTGTGTGTGTGTGTGTGTGTGTGTGTGTGTGTGTGTGTGTGTGTGTGTGTGTGTGTGTAACTGCAGGCACACACAATCCTCAGTGTTTAACCACAATCCTATAGGCCAATTGTGTGTGTGTGTGTGTGTGTGTGGGGGGGGGCTCTCCAGGATTGTGGAGGTCACTGTCTCATCCCTGACCAGTCTCTCTCTCTCTCTCTCTCTCTCTCTCTCTCTCTCTCTCTCTCTCATGTCGCTACAACATCCACTGCAACAAAAAGAGCAGTAGTATATACTTGTACCACCATTTGATGAGCAGCAGGGCAATAAATCCATTAATCATCATTTTATGCCTCATCAAACTCTTTGCCAGCCCCCTCCATGGGAGTTACACAAATTAGCCCGTAGAAAAAAGGCAGTCGTTTCAGATCAGCTAGGTAAGTGCTTTTTGATTGCCTTACTGAACAATACTTCCCCTGACAAGCCAATAAATCAGATCTCTCTATGCTTAAAGTGCAGCTAGTGTGAACGAACGGCACCCCAATCTAAGCTCTCCCAAACCAAAAAGGGGGTAAGCTGTGGCAGTACAAGGGTCTTTCTTTCTTTCTTTCTTTCTTTCTTTCTTTCGTAAAAAGCCAAAGCTCTTTCGCAGGTTTTTTTTCGATTCCTTTATCTTCATTCTGCAACAAAGCCCTTTGATAAGTGAATACAGTGCTGTTATGTCTCCGGATGTGCACGCATGTCTTTTCCTCATATTGAATCAAAATACATTTCTGTTTGACCATATGGGCCAAAAATCTATATATTCTTTCTTTCTGTCTTTCTTTCTTTCTTGTGCAGGCTACTTCTTCACATGTCAAATAGCGAAAACAGGCAATGTGCACTATTTTTAAGATTATATTTTTGTGACAAATTTGAACATTTTTTAACATTTACCCAACATAGGGACGCCAGAGTTGATGATAGTTAAGCAGTTCTGGCTTTTAATCATATATTAGCACCAGTGGCGCCCACGCACAGTGACATCATATACAGTATAGACGCATCTCTGCATACTAGAGATGTTAACCTCCATCCAGCATGCAGAGCATTCTGCTGGCATGTGATGCTTACCTACTACAGTGATCATATCCTTCCATCCAGATGGTCATTCCATGCAAGACCAGCAAATCATTCATCGGACCGGAAATGGCTCCGTTATTGAAATGGAGGTCAATAGATGATGTGAGCCAAGGCTGGCTGCATGGTGCTCTGGCTGCTCTAGCCTGGCTCCAGGTATCAGCAACAAGACTGCACTGAGGTTTTTGCCCAGAACTTTGTCAACAGTTTTTTGCACTGGGCACCCAAAATGTTGCACCGACCACAAAGTCAGGAACCACTGCAGGAATCAATGTCTTGGGCATGTCATTATTATCAAACCTTTCAAAAATATTTGAGATTTTGAGCATTATTCTGAAATTGTTTAACAGGTCTATAAGCTCATGCACCGTCGGCTATATTCACACAACACCGTCATACCACGAAGCATAAAATGAAGCTTAACAATATAATTAGATCTGTGACCCAGACAGAACAGCTCACAACCCCCGGCCAGTACTGCCTTTGATGGGGAGGGGGCTGGTTTTAGGGCAAGGGAAACCCTACTGAAGTGAGTGAGGTTGGTGGGGGTGGAGTTGAGGGTGGTCTTTATCTGTTAAAGAAAAAGGTGAAAAACAAACTCTGAGATTAGCTATTGGACTTGGCTGTAAACCACTCCGGTTAATCAGGGGGGCTGCAGCCAACACACTACCATTCTGTGGAGGGGGTAAAAATAAATCAAATAATAAGCCACAGGGCTATTTTTTCCCACCCGTAATCATCTGCTAATCGTCTGAAGCATGGAATTGTCAAGTGCAACATTGAACAGGCACAGGCACTAGCTGATGCAAAGTCCTGCGTCAGTGTTTGGATTTTGATACCCGGCTAATTTGGATGTTGAATGACGAAACCCAACGGCTACCTGTCCTGCAACGCACACTCCTAAAACCGGAACAACACAGGGCAGCTGTGTGTGTGTGTGTGTGTGTGTGTGTGTGTGTGTGTGTGTGTGTGTGTGTGTATGTGTGTGTGTGTGTGTGTGTGTGTGTGTGTGTGTGTGTGTGTGTGTGTGTGTGTGTGTGTGTGTGTGTGTGTGTGTGTGTGTGTGTGTGTGTGTGTGTGTGTGTGTGCGAGTGCGAGTGTACATGAGGTGGACATTACTGATTGGATGATTCCTGAGTTGGATCATCCAGACTTTTGTAAATTGCCACTGTAGACAATAGTCACACACGTGGCGCCCCGAGCTCTCCTCCTCTCCTCCTTCCTTCACTGTGCCAAAGTAAAGGCTCATTTATACATCATCACAACATGGCCCCAGCTGTGTCTCTCATCAGAAATGACATCTAACGGCACTTTTGTCAATATCAAAATATGTCAGCATTAACCGCATCCCAAGCAAGTATTTATTAACAGTTTGCAGAATTACAGTACATTTCAAGCACAACTCAATACAAAAAACTGTTAACTATGAGTGGGCGACCATTCAATAAAGCACTAGACTTTTTTACAAGAGGGTCCACCTTGTTCAATTCATCATAACATTTAGAGACATACAAATATACACTTTTATATAGCGGAAAAAACAGGAAATCATCATCATAAAGGAGGTAAAAAGGGAGAAGAAAACATATACAGTGAGGGGAAAAAGGGGTGGGTGGGGGATTCAGTTTTGAATTGCAGCCATCCGTTGAATTGCAGCCATCCTTTGAGAGCAGTTTTGAAGGAGTCAAGGGATTCGCATAGAGTAGAGGGGAATAAAGGAGGGGAGCAAGTACAGACCCCTGTGGCACCCCGATCATTGAAGTAGGGTTTAAGTGGTTAAACATGAGCCTTTAGCAAGCGTGAAAGTCTGGAGTATGGAGCAGAGGAATTGTTGTGAATGAGTCCAGTGGTCTCTCCTCTCCTCTCCTCTCCTCTCCTCTCCTCTCCTCTCCCTACTCTATGAATGAGTCCAGTGGTCTCTCCTCTCCTCTCCTCTCCCTACTCTATGAATGAGTCCAGTGGTCTCTCCTCTCCTCTCCTCTCCTCTCCTCTCCTCTCCTCTCCTCTCCTCTCCTCTCCTCTCCTCTCCTCTCCTCTCCTCTCCTCTCCTCTCCTCTCCTCTCCTCCCTACTCTGTGAATGAGTCCAGTGGTCTCTCCTCTCCTCTCCTCTCCCTACTCTATGAATGAGTCCAGTGGCCTCTCCTCTCCTCTCCTCTCCTCTCCTCTCCTCTCCTCTCCTCTCCTCTCCTCTCCTCTCCTCTCCTCTCCTCTCCTCTCCTCTCCTCTCCTCTCCTCTCCCTACTCTGTGAATGAGTCCAGTGGTCTCTCCTCTCCTCTCCCTCTCCTCTCCTCTCCTCTCCTCTCCTCTCCTCTCCTCTCCTCTCCTCTCCTCTCCTCTCCTATCCCTACTCTGTGAATGAGTCCAGTGGTCTCTCCTCTCCTCTCCCTACTCTGTGAATGAGTCCAGTGGTCTCTCCTCTCCTCTCCTCTCCTCTCCTCTCCTCTCCTCTCCTCTCCTCTCCTCTCCTCTCCTCTCCTCTCCTCTCCTCTCCTATCCCTACTCTGTGAATGAGTCCAGTGGTCTCTCCTCTCCTCTCCTCTCCTCTCCTCTCCTCTCCTATCCCTACTCTGTGAATGAGTCCACAGAAACTGCCCTGCTGGCAGTCACAGAAGCACTACATGCTGCCCAAGCTGCTTCCCACTCTGCAGTACTGATTCTCCTAGACCTATCAGCAGCATTTGACACAGTGAACCACCAGCTGCTCCTAGACACCCTAGCGGAGCTAGGCATCGGTGGAACGGCACTAAAGTGGTTCTCCTCCTACCTCACCGACCGGACCTACCAGGTTTCCTGGAAAGGACTGTTATCATCCCCCCGAACCCTCCAAACTGGGGTCCCACAGGGATCTGTACTTGGTCCCCTCCTTTTCTCACTGTACACTAAATCCCTTGGCACTATCATCTCTGCCCACAATATATCCTATCACTGCTACGCCGATGACACACAACTGTTCCTATCCTTCCCCCCCTCTACCACTCAGGTGGAAGAGCGCATCACTGCATGCCTGGCTGACATCTCACAGTGGATGTCCTCCAACCATCTCAAGCTGAACCCAGACAAGACTGAGCTTCTCTTCTTCCCAGCTAAGTCCTGCCCTATGCGGGAGCTAACTATTTCCGTAGACAACGCCCTGGTAACGTCTGTCCCAACAGCCAGGAATCTTGGTGTTGTCCTGGACAGTCAGCTCTCGTTCAAACCTCACATCACAGCTGTCACTCGATCCTGTAGGTTCACACTCTATAACATACGACGAATTAGACCGTTCCTCACCCAGGAATCAGCCCAGCTCCTAATCCAGACAACAGTCTTATCAAAACTCGACTACTGTAACTCCCTCCTTACTGGCCTACCAGCATGTGCACTTAAGCCTCTCCAGCTGATCCAAAATGCAGCAGCTCGCTTGGTCTTCAACCAGCCAAAATTCTCACATGTCTCCCCCCTGCTCCGCTCCCTCCACTGGCTCCCGGTCGCTGCCCGCACAGAATACAAAACTCTGATGCTGGCATTCAAAGCAACCAAAGGTATGGCTCCCCCATATCTTACAAGTATGATTGAACCCTACAAACCCTCCCGCGCACTCAGATCAGCCAACGCAGGGAAGCTGGAAGTACCCTCACTAAAAACGCCGGGACAACGCTCCACACGTCCCAAACTCTTCTCCCTTCTGGCTCCAAAACTGTGGAATGCACTTCCCATTGCAGTCAGAACTGCAGCATCACTCCCAATCTTCCGCCGTAGCCTGAAAACCCACCTTTTCAGACTCCATCATGGCCCTTAGCACTTACCCTAAACCCTTAGATAGCATTTCTGTTGGATTATATAGCATTTGATACAGACTTATAGCATGTTATGTAGACAGCACTGTAATTGTATTGTATGTAGTCATAGCACGCCATAGTACACATATATAGCATAGTAGTAAAGATGTATAGTTTATATGTATAGTGTATGTATAGTTTCACTATATAAATATTCCACTGTTACTTTCTTAGCTTACGCATGTTTCATGATAAATGCTTTTTATGTGATGTATTCCCATGCTTTGTTCTTGCTTAAATGTAAGTCGCTCTGGATTAAGAGCGTCTGCTAAATGCCTAAATTGTAATTGTAAATTGTCTCTCCTCTCCTCTCCTCTCCTCTCCTCTCCTCTCCTCTCCTCTCCTCTCCTCTCCTCTCCTCTCCTCTCCTCTCCTCTCCTCTCCTCTCCTCTCCTCTCCTCTCCTCTCCTCTCCTCTCCTCTCCTCTGTGAATGAGTCCAGTGGCCTCTCCTCCCTCTCTCTCCTCTCCTCTCCTCTCCTCTCCCTACTCTGTGAATGAGTCCAGTGGTCTCTCCTCTCCTCTCCTCTCCTCTCCTCTGTGAATGAGTCCAGTGGCCTCTCCTCTCCTCTCCTCTCCTCTCCTCTCCTCTCCTCTCCTCTCCTCTCCTCTCCTCTCCTCTCCTCTCCTCTCCTCTCCTCTCCCTACTCTGTGAATGAGTCCAGTGGTCTCTCCTCTCCTCTCCCTACTCATTAGCGCTCACTCTCACACATGGCTGAATTGAGCAGCGCTCAAAATAACTTAGCCAAAAAAAGGAGGAGAGAAAAAAAAGGAGGCTGGGCCCCCGTTTATATCCATCTTGGGAACTGATCCAATTAAGTAAGTGGCCATTTGCATGCGTCAGGCTGCACAGTGAACTGGGGAGGAACATGGAAGGTTGGGACCAACAGAAGAGGGGCCGGCAGCGAAGGAAGGTCCGTTTGTTGTGAGGCTCGCTGGTGTAAGAGTTAAAGGATGAGGTCCAAATGTCCCCACAAGTACAGTAGAACATGATTACGTAAATGGTGTGTCTTATTTTTCTGCTTACGGTTAAAAAGTGGCAAAAACGTGTATGAGTGCAATTAATAAAATTGCCATCTTAAAGCGTTGATGTCCTCACAAGTATAGTAACGTGTGTGTGTGTGTGTGTGTGTGTGTGTGTGTGTGTGTGTGTGTGTGTGTGTGTGTGTGTGTGTGTGTGTGTGTGTGTGTGTGTGTGTGTGTGTGTGTGTGTGTGTGTGTGTGTGTGTGTGTGTGTGTGTGTGTGTGTGTGTGTGTGTGTGTGTGCGAGTGTGCGTGCGTGCGTGCATCCTAGTGGTCATTAGGACACATATCTGTGTGGTAATGTGGAGCAGATGTTGGGAAGAAAGGGATCATTTAAAAAGCAAATGTAAATAAACAGTCAGGCGGCTGGCGGACCCTCCCTCCTCCTCCTCCTCCTCCTCCCTCTGAAGTCCCTGAAAGAAAACACTTCATCAATCTTCATCACAACCATTACAACTGTAATATTAACGGGACTTATCTCATGTCTGCCGCTGTCCGCTCTTAAAAGCCTGATGATTCCTGCTTCGCCTACAACGGCGTCGCTGCCATCGCATGGCGAAGATAGCGGCTGGAGAAGCGAAGTATAGGCTATAATGCATCGCAGCCGCAATGATCCAACATGTGGCACCGTCTCTAAAACATCTAGGGGCCCTATATTTGTGTCAGTGCCTTCCTCCTTATCACTAAACTTTTTTTACTATTATGAAAAACATTTTTGAATAGTTCCATATAAGCTCACCGATCACGTGTCGATGTAGATTGGCTAGTTGAACAATGTTTTAATGTTTTTCATAATAGTAAAAAAGGCAAAGAAGTTTAGGGATAAGTGGTAAGTCACTGGTGAAAATAGGGCCCTAAATGTAATCCATTTACAAAACACACTTTAAAGAGGTAGGCCTATTGGTCCTGAGCAGCGCTATACTCAATACTCTAAAGTGGTTTATTAAAATAGATGACCTACAGCACAGCGGGTTGTGTCGCGACGTGTTGTGCTATTTTCATTGAAGAGATTTGGTGTAGAGCGAAAAGATGAAACGACCAAGTAGGCCTACAGACCGCTGGGGGTCACCGATCAATTGAAGTATAGGGTTTAAGTGGTTTAGGCATCCACCAACAACATAAGTCCTACAAATATACTATGCAGTGATAATGAGTGATAGTTTGCATCATCACATACCAACAGCCATATTTATGCACAATGACAAAAATAGCATTTGATCAACACTTTATTTGAAGAAATAGATTAACATTACTGTCAACAATGAACTGCCCTGCATGGCGAACGGAATGGTATAGTCTCGTCGTGGTTCCTCAGATGTGGAGCGTGAGTTGGCCGTCGGCCGTCGCACAGCCATTCTGTTGACCGTCAAGTGTCTCTGTTTTCCACTCTTTGTTTTGGTTTCTTGGGGTAACGATAAACTCCAGTGTCTCCCCGGCCATGAATATTACACCAAACCATCTGTAGCAACTGTGTTTGGCATGGTGCAGGGGTCAGCAACCCAAGATGTTGAAAGAGCCATTTTCGACCAAAAATAAATTCAAAATCTATCTGGAGCCACAAAGAAAATTACGCATTATAATGCAGCTTGCCAAGCTTTATTATCTTCTGGGTTGCAACGAAACTAGCAGAATTTAGCATGCTTTCACTGGAAATGTCTTTCAAAGTTATTTTTTTTGTTGTTTGATAGCTTCTCACTGCAGATTAAACATACAGGCAGTCAATCTGCATTGGCTGTGAAGGCAAAAGCCTCTGTCCATGAACTGTTAAATCCTCTGTTTTTTGTCGGCTATCTTTATTTCTCTCCCTGTAGAAGCCATAGCGTAGCAGGCAGCAGCCTCACACACCGACTGGTTTGTTTATAATAGACACCTGGCTGGCACGGCACTGAGTGTGTCGCATGCTATGACGCAAATTTTAGTTTAGTTACGTTTTCCAATTTTGTAAAAATGTGTAGAATAAATATTAAGAATGCTTGTCACGTTTGGCCTCCTACAGAAACCATAAATGAAAAATAATGTATTGCTACTTTTAATGCTACAGGGAGCCACTAGGGATGTGCGGCTCTAGAGCGCCTGTTGCAGACCCCTGGCATGGTGGGTTCCTTCCGTTCAGTTTGAGGCGACAATTTTAGCTTGTGCTGGTTGGTGAGCTGCTGTATGTTCCCTATAGGGATGATACGGCGTACACAGCTTATCACGCTCTCTGCCATACCTTTTTTTTTAACCCAATCTGGGTGGGAACCCCTTTTGGTGTTTAAGCATTATGTTACACTTTAGCTATTAAAAAAAAGCAAATCTACATGAGCTCATAGCGCGGCACTACGAGCTTGTATAGGTCTGCTAATTATTTAATATCGTGAAAATGACAGGATTTAGATTTTTTTTTTTTTAATCGTCCTCAGGTCTATACAACTGTTACAGGTATAGTTTTCAGTATCCTAGTTCTGCAGTAAAGTGTTTGCATCATCATTAATACATTATACATTTCCTCTATTACTGCTGAAGCATGCCAGTCAAGGCCATGAAACACGGCAGGCTTCAGTCAACACTTCAGTGGGTGTGTTGAATTTGTTCAGTATCTGCTGAAGTCTATATCAGACCCACTAACTGCTCCCAGACCAGTGCTTATAGCAGGAAACTTGGCTTCGATATAAGGCCCCTCCCCCTGAATGCTTGCTTGCGTGCTTGCGTGCGTGCGTGCGTGCGTGTTGCAGACTGTGTGTGTGTGTGTGTGTGTGTGTGTGTGTGTGTGTGTGAGTTGTATGAGTGAGTGAGTGCACACACACACTAATTCACACATGCATTCACATACATTTATAATCATACAGTTATTCACATATGGCATTCACACATGCAAGTGATGTGTTTACATGGATAATATTTGTCGTGTGTGTGTGGTGTGCAGCCGACATTGTATACAGTATACACTGTATTTATACAGTAGCCTATGCGTGCATGTATTTTTTTTTTTCTCATTTTATTTAGATCTGTTTTGCTTGACTGCAAATGTGCAGAATGTTATTTAGATGTCGCATGTTGTTCAGACTATAGGTTTGATGTTTACTTGCAGTTTTGTTGAGGCACACTGCATTGTTCTGTTTGCACTCTACTTATGTGACATTCTTTTTTACTTAAGTAAAAGTATCAATATACAGCAATGCAGAAATACTCTGTTACAACTAAAAGTCTGTAGCCTAATTCAAAGTTTACTTGAGTAAAAGTACAATATATAAGTACCAAAAGTAGAGAGTACTCATTATACATAATGTCTCATTTCAAGTTTTTGTAAATAGACAATCTACAATGTGAGCTTTAATTGTAGATCGCTATTTTCAAATGGCCGAAATGTATAGGCTATATATAAGGCTAAATTGGTTAATGTATGTTTTGAAATAATACGCAAAATCTATACAAAGTAACCAAAGTTTTCAAATAGTGGAGTAAAAGTACAATATTTGCCTCTGAGATGTAGTGGAGTAAAAGTATACCACAAAATTGTACATACCGTACTTAAAAGGGAATACCACTTACTTTCAACATTTTACTTATATGTCATTGATACCTTAGAGTTGTGGGGAAATAATAAATAAATGAAGTCCCAACATTCTGTGTTTCCTAGAACTGGAGGACTGAAACGTGATCACTAACATCATGAAGTACATCTTTGTGATGTCACTGAGATGTACTTTATAATGTTACTGATATTACTGTTATATACTGTATATTAATGACATAGTAAAATGTTGAAAATGAGTGGTATTCCTCTTTAAGTAAATGTAACTACACCACTACTAGTTATGTGCTTTGTTGACTGGCTTTATGCTCTGATCCACGTTGCTCTGGATAAAAGTGGCCGCCAAAGCTTAGTGTTGCGTGCCATGAATTGCAGATATACACGCGCTCACAAACGCGTCACGTTTACTTTGTTGTGTGTGGTGAGATTGTAGATCTGCTGAGCATGACACTTGGGTGCAACTAAGTAGCCTATATATAACTGAGGCTCTAGTGTTTAAATTGTGTGTGTACCTAGTGGTGTGAACATTCATGCTGCTGTGCGTGTGCGTGTGCGTGTGTGTGTGTGTGTGTGTGTGTGTGTGTGTGTGTGTGTGTGTGTGTGTGTGTGTGTGTGTGTGTGTGTGTGCGTGTGTGCGTGTGCGTGTGCGTGTGCGTGTGCGTGTGTGTGTGTGTGTGTGTGTGTGTGTGTGTGTGTGTGTTGAGCCCTTACATGGCCACTGAACACACGCCCTGCCCAGTCAGAGGGTCAAGAGCTCACTCCACACTGCTGTCAGAGCACACTGGCCAATGAGCAGCCCTTTTCACTGAGTCAAGTGTGTGTGTGTGTGTCTGTGTGTGTGTGTGCGCGTATATATTATTCATTTGAGTCTGCATAAGGGTTCGTGATAAACATGAGTGATTCAATCTAATGTTTTTCAACGGTATGTCAATTTGAGACTTGTTTTGTCATATTATCAGCTGTGAATGTTGGCCTATTTGAGTGACGGCTGTGCCAATGAAAACACCTGCCATTTACAACACGATTCGTGGCTTCTGTATTTCCCACCTCGCGGTTATAGACCCAATGGCCTTGTTCTTGTTCACTTCTAATATTTAAGTTAAATAGTTTAACCACTAACCACATTCATTCTTAATACAAAACCTTTGTGAGCTTGTAGATTGGCTATTTTAGCAATTTAGTACATTTTACAAGGATTTGAATTTGTTTTGGAAAAGTAAAAGAAAAAAAGTTTTATTTGATTAATAGTTTGCCTTGCAAGATCCAATATTAGGCTAATATTACTGCATAGATTCTGAAAACTGATCACTTCAGAGTGTAGCGTATACATTATAGATCATCATTCTCCATTGGTGTTTTTTTGCTCTCCTTGAATAAATGTTTTATTCATATAGGAATGTGAAGGGGGTCACTTAAAACAACAGACATCTGAAAATTACACGTGTAATCTGTCCCCTGGGAGCTCTCCAGAGAAATACAAAAACAGTCTGCAAAGTGCAGAAAAATACCAGTAAATCAACCTTGTGCAGCCACATCATTTGGAGTTGGTTTTACAACGTGTTCAGAACGGCTTTATAACTTCATTTAAGCATGGACATAAATTATAGGTATACCAAAAGAAGGTGTTATACTTCACTTCACTTTTTTGTGTTTGTTTTTCTTCTTCATTTATTTATTTTAGCTCTTCAAATTGCATGGTTTTTAATTGGGAGATTATGTCGAAGGATAAAAAGCTATATCAGTGTTGCATGATAAATAATTGGATTATTGGCAAATAAATAAATAAATAAATAAATAAATAAATAAATAAATAAATAAATAAATAAATAAATAAATAAATAAATAAATAAATAAATAAATAAATAAAATATTTTAAGCGTCACCAACATATAAGTCACAACTGGTCATGTGCTTCTATGGACCACAACCTCATCTCACATGGATAAAACAGCAGCCAGCTATATATACCTTTCTTCAGGGAAAGCATTGAAGACATGCATGATGTCCGGGGGAAATTAGGCTATACTTAACACCGCAATATGGGTTGTTTTCACTGTGTTTTTTTGTATTGTATAATTTGTATTTTATTTAAACGATCTCCTTTTCCGAAGATGAAAGAAAACTATAGTCTCCATCTTTTATTCCAGGGCCGCGTCCATTCATTGGGCAACACTTGGCGGTTTGGTGTTCAAGTTGGCCTTGCGAATAATCCGACAGAGGTCAAGCAACAGGGGGTGTCTCTTTACGCGCCTGGGCTGAATTTGACTCTCTTGGTCGTGTCAGATGTGTTGTATCATGTAGACAGACGTTTTATCAGTAAGCTGTTTATGTGAACTCCCTTTTGGTCCGCTGAGTACATTTTAATGATATTGAAACGCAGTGTATCAACAGGTTTGGGTTTCACTTTGCGGCCTGACCTATTTGAGCGGCCCCAAGTGGCAGGTGTGGACCTAAAGCCCCTAATCTATTTCGTCCCTCCGCGCCAAGTTAAATCTCTTCCCAAGGCTACCGAATGGTGCAGCTATTGCCATAACCCCGCGTGCCAAACGCATTATTTCGATTTTTATATACCCATAAATGTATATAGACTTACATTGCTGTGTGTGGCGCAGGCCAGGCTGACATGTGCACTCTAGATCCAATCGAATAAATGATCTTGAAGACTTATAGACTTTCAAATTGCCGTAGGCTTCTATGGGTTAACAGTTCCTCCACAAATCCCGTGTTTGACAACATCAGTGCAAATTATATTGTCACTGTCTGTCGTCACGACGTGGCTCCAGTATCAACGGGGCTACTAATAAACTTGCAACTTGCGACGCAGATAATGACGCTGATAATGGGATTATGCTGGGATGCTGGGACGAAGCAACTTGAACTTCATTAGATCCGATAGTTCCGACCGCTCTCATGTCGAAAGCAAGCCCGAAAACGCTCTTGTTTTTCATTAGTCCCCATATTAGGTCCATAAACATAATATCGCTGCTTGGGAAAGAACATGCACACACACACACACACACACACACACACACACACACACACACACACACACACACACACACACACACACACACACACACACACACACACACGAAATATTATGCACAAACGTGGCGTCTGCTTTGAGGGGAAATATGCATGAATAAAGCATCAACCTGCATGCAGAAAGTGCAGATGACATATAGGCTCGTGGTGTTTGAAATCCTGCCAGATTGCCATCGTGTCAGTTTGTGCAAAATGCCGAATTTGTTGAGGGGCTATGCCTCCTGCTCAGAGAAACACACACAAAAATGCTGCTGTTTTACTTTTCGACTTCAACAATAATCCCGAGGCCTATATTTTTCGTCGTCTGCTTGAAAACGGCACAATATTTTCCCTCCTCCATTAATTGCAGCCACCCACTTTATAAACAATGTTGTTCGTTATTCTATTTGATGTTTTTCTAAACGAATTTCACCGAAACTGTATATGTGTGTGTGTGTGTGCTTTTCTTAATAGCGAGATAAGCCTATTAGATCGATGCGTGCATTTAGGCCGCGACACAGCCAGCCAGGGCCCTGCCCAAGTAAGGTAACAAAGTACGATTGAAGGGTATCCGTGTCTTTCTTCTATCCGTGTATTACCCCTCACTTTTAACACGTGGGAACAGTTTCACCTGCTCTCTCGCCTGGTATTCTCACATGGTAGGTTACATATATCCAACGCATCGCTTCAGAACAATGAGCCAGCGCAGCATTCAGCTGCATGGAGCCGGTGAAACGGGAGACGGAACGGGACAAAGTTGTGCACAGATCTGCCCTATAGGCTATCGTGACTTAAGTTTTCCTTGTCTAATAAACGCCCGGGCGAAATTCTCAGAAGACGCGGGGGCATTGTGTGGTTAGGTTAATTGACTTTAATTGGGTTAAAAATAGATGGTGCGCATTGACACTTGTGGGAAATTACAGTAGCTATAGTCGATATACTATAGTCGATAAACGAATAATGTAATAAAATTAATAAAAAAGATAAGCTTAGAACGCAAAGAATAATAATAGTGATACTAATAATCTACTTTTGTAAATATGGTAGGGTATATTCAATTACAACCAAATAGATTCAAAGGAACATCAAAGAGGTTCTCTCTCCCACAGGGCGTCGTTTGAATTACTGTCGGGGGGAAAACCAAGTGTCACATGTGGGGAAAAACAATCAGCACTCCCACTAATTAATATTGCTCAAAAACGTGGTCGTACATTTGGGGCTTTGGGTTTTTAGACAGATGACAGGCTTGTTTATTATTGATCATTTTTCCAAACATTTCCTCTAAATTACGAAAGATGTAGGCCTATATTATCAGAAAGTTCCTCTTATAATAGGCCTCATACTATATACTACTATACCTCATACAACTGAAATGCACCTATCCACTAATGCAAATGGCCCATACGTCCGAGAGAACGCTTCAATAAAAACGAAATAATGTCAAATTTCGCTTTGCATCCCTCGTGGAGCCAAGAAAATAATAATCAACATGATTATGCTCTTTATCCGGCTGATGTGTCGCATTCACTGCGCTCTCTCTCTCTCTCTTTCTCTCTCTCTCACACACACACACACACACACACACACACACACACACACACACACACACACACACACACACACACACACACACACACACACACACACACACACACACACACACACACAGCGCTCTCTCTCTCTCTCTCTCTCTCTCTCTCTCAGATTAAAATAGAAAGCCCGCCTGACTCCGCATAGAGGACATTAAGGCTAAGGGAATTATATGAATCCCGCGGGACACTTCTAGCTGCAGCAGAGGAGAGAGTCAACTATGGAGATTAATGGTCGCCTGTAAACAAGAGCAAACTGAGCCACTTCACTGGAGCATAATAATAATAATAATAATAATAATAACCCTAAAATGGGCCTAGTGATTATTATTATTTGGTGTAAAAAATATCATGCTTAAAAAACCTCGATAACAGCAAGCTTAACAAATTAGTGTTAATTGTAAATAATTATTACAACATCAATAATGATAGGCTAATAATTATGTTAATAACAATAATGTAATCATTATTAATAATATATTAAGCTAAATTTGATTATCCTCATAAAACACGTTCAGCTTTATATAAAACACCAGTATAATGACCACCTTCACATCTGCAATTAGCCTGGATGCCCCCCCCCCCCCCCTCCCCTCCCCCATCTTAATTATTTTGTAACGCGTCAGTTAAGTGTGTGTTGTCATGTTATGTCTGTATTTTTCATCCACTTGGGCCACAATTCACATAATAACTGTGATCATCATCACGGTGCGTGCATGCCATATGCAGGCCTGTGTGTGTGTGTGTGTGTGTGTGTGTGTGTGTGTGTGTGTGTGTGTGTGTGTGTGTGTGCCTCAGCTCAGCCTGTGCAGCGCTTAAACTAGGCCATTTTGATCAGAGGCGGGTTACAAAGAATGGAAGGAAGCCCCCCTGAAAATTCTAGGAGCAAGTGTGACACCTACCTGCGGAGCTTGGAAGGGTCTGGGAGTCTCTTATAGGCTATATACAGTGCAGTCTTGTGCGAGTGCGTGCGTGTGTGTAAGCCGGGCTACTGTACCGCGCGCGGCCCTGATCAGATCCCTCCCTTTTCAGCCCCAAATCACCAATGTTTCACATCCAACGCACCATTAAAGAGCGTATCCATTATATGCCATAACGGGCCAGTATGCTCCTATAAATGCATGATTGCGTCCTTTTAACAGCTCTGCCACGCCTTGGAAATAGTAATGAGGCCTAAATTTGGCATAAAATCGAGCTCATTATACCGCAGTTTCGCCACCTGATTGCTTTGCATAAAACGCGACGAGTAGTTGGGTTTTTAAAATAGGGGAACCAAAGACTCGGTTTTTATGTTATTTTAAGATACACCTTCACAATGTCTATACAGGGGAGAATTTTAGGTTTACACGGTGAAAAATAAAATCATCGCCGCTATTTTAATTATTAAATGTAGCCTAATGTGTTATACACAGTGATTTGTAATTTTGTATACTGCACACCAATATGTTGAACATGGTGAATAACAATGAAAGGGCCTGGGTACTAACTTAAAATATACCAGAAAATTACTGTCTGCCTATTTTATTGTCCAAAAGGTCGGTACATGTCTGAGTGAAGCAAGATGGATTTTTTTGTTATGCCTTTCAAGTCTCCAACGACCTTTTCCCCCTCTCTGTGTTGCTGGCCTATAGCCTCACGCCCGCAAGCCTTTAGAAAGGAAAATTGCCATTGATACAGCTGTCATGGTGCAAGAATCCAATCCACAAATATTTCCTGTCGATTCGGCCAGGAAGCACTTTTTGACACATCAAACATGCAAAAACAACTGCACTCCAAGAATAATCGTTCTGCACAAGTGTATTTTTTTTTCTTCATAATTTACTTCAAAGATAGTGTATTGTCCATTTTTTCTTAAATACAAAAATGCTACATTAAATATACATGTTAGTCTTTAATACAAATAGACTCAGGCGGCTGCAGCGATTAAGACCATTCATGTTACATTTTCTTTTTAGGATTAAACCATTCTGAAACTAAAATTTTGAAAGATTAGCATGTATACTCAGAAAATAACTGTTCTCAGATTTTTATTTTTATTTTCTTAATGCAACCACAAAATAAAAGAAAATAAATAAAAGTCTGCGTGATTGGGGGAAGGAAAATAATAATAATAATCAGGTATATTAAATGTTTGACATACCTTTCTTTAGTTCAAATGGGGAGTCTTTACAAAGATCTACCTGCGTTTGCCCTCTGAGTGAGGCTTTCTGGCTCTCTCTCACCAGAGCCTCTGCTCTACTTAACACAGTCTGGTTTAATCCATTGAAATGTGCCGTGCCGGACCCCGTCACCGTGCCGGGGTGGTGGTGGTGGTGGTTACTGTGCAGGTGTCCAAAGCCGCCATAGTTCGTGTAGCCGGGATAGAAAGGGGAGGTGTAATACAGAGGCCTCGATAGAACCGTGCTGTTCTGGTGGTGGTGAGGCGAGGACCGCGCCGCCGGGGACGCGGCGCGGCCGTTGGGGCCGATTCCAACGCCCGGGGCCTGGGACTGCTGCTGCTGCTGCTGCTGCTGCTGCGAGTCCCCGCTGCCCTTAGTACACCTGTCCGAGGACGTGGCGATCTCCGCGAGAGACCACAGTTTGGGTTTAGGGGCCGACGGCGGAGAGTGAATCACTGACGTCACGTTGCTGCTGCTGCCGCTGCTGCTGCTGCTGCTGCCGTTCACAGGCACATTGTTATGGTTCAGGTCCGACTGCTTGTCGTGCGGCAGCAGCGCGTCGCCCCCGCGGCGCACGGCCGCGGGAGACGACGTGGTGGCTTTATTAGAGGACTCTGTTTGCAGCAAGTCTGTCCGCTCGTCCTGCTCTTTTAATTCCGAGTCGCTCAGAAGGGGATCCGTGTCTTTGCCATGATGGCTGTCCTCTTTAAACCTGTCACAGGCCATGTCCCCAGGGTTTAGCAATTTATGATCTGGAGCAAAAAAAGAAAAAAAAAAAAAGGGCATATAGTTAATACTGAAATAATATAATTATTCTATAGTGGCATAACACTGTGGCACAAAAGCGTCGGGGCATATGTTGACTATTTGAATACATATACATTCGAGGCTATTGTAGGCCTACATTATCATAATAATAGGTATGGTAATAAGCATTCAACAATAGGCCCTCGGCTCACACAACCGGTGAAAAACCCGGGGATATTAATGATCATATAATGGCAATAATTATCATTAGCCCGAATACTCGGTGAAATACACCAGCTGTATCCTTATTATGCGGCTAAAGATGAATTGACTACTAAACACTGTGCGTCACCAGCAATTTCAGCCCCTCCGAGAAGTCAAATGAGGGGAGTTCAAGGTGATTATTATTTAAAGCAATTGTCCCATTATAAATAATATACCACCATTAACCAGCAATCAATTTTGCGCCCAGAGTGGAAACGACTGCGATGAAAAATTGATGACACCCCCCCCCCCCCCCCCCCCCCCCCACCCCATCTCCTCCTCCCCCCTCCCTCCCTCATGCAATGCAATGCAATGCGCAGCGCGGCACACCGACCTGACTCCGTGTCGGTCGACTCCCCCTTGTCTGTGCCGGGCTTGGTGATGATGGCGGGTTCGTCGTCGTCGTTCTTCTCCAGGTCGATGTTCTCGTCGTCCTCCTCGTCCTCGCTGCGGTTCCGGGGAGTCCACGTCATCTTGTTCTCCTTCTTGAGCCTCCGCCGGGCGTTGGCGAACCAGGTGGACACCTGGGTGAGCGTCATCTTGGTGATGATGGCCAGCATGATCTTCTCGCCCTTGGTCGGGTAGGGGTTCTTGCGGTGCTCGCCCAGCCAGGCCTTCAGCGTGGCGGTGGCGTCCCGCGTGGCGTTCTTGCGGTAGGCCGGGTCGCCGTACGGGTAGGAGCCCAGGGGAGCGGCGTACGGGTGGTATCCTATTGACCCGGCCATGCCCTGGTCATACGGGGAGCTCTGCACGGGAAACACGGCGCACTTCATCATCATCATCATCATCATCATCATCATCATCATCATCATCACACGCGTCTAAACGTTGTCAATTATTGTATGACCCCCCCCCCCCCCTCCCCTCCCCCCTCTATAGCCTATACGCATTAATGCATATTTTCCTAGTGTTTATATTGTCGTGAATATATAGGCTATACAGCTCCTTTATTATTCTGCTCTTTAGGCGTTCTTGTGCCCTGCATATATATAGGGCTCTGTTACAAATAAAACGTATTATTATTTACTATATTGTTATTGGGCAATTGATCTATTTACGGAGGAAATACGCCTATATATATTCATTCAAAGAGCTTTAAAATAGTTTATAACAGGTGCGCGCACATTCACGCACGCGCGTGCACACGACACACGCACATAGGCTACAGCCTATATACACAAATGCATATAGTGACATGTTTTCCCTTTTTTCTGCAGCAATATAACCAACAAGTTTGAACTTCGCCTTCATAAAGTTTGTTTGAACTTTATTTGGTATATTTCCAGGAGAGTCTTTATAGTTATTGTTTTGTTTAATTTATCAGACGTCAACATGCAGTTATCAGCTGTGATAATTGGCAATTAAATCGATGAAAATCACATAGTTTAGAGATATCTGACCTCATTTAGACATCGATCAAAAGAAAATTGACCTACCATGTTTTCTAATGTCATCTTTTGAGTAGCCTATAAACAGCTAGGCCTATACACAGTTACAGTTAAATTGTTTAGTTTTTTGTGTTGTTATTGTATGTTGAGCTTATTTGTTTGTTTCCAGATAATTTGTATATTTATACGAATCCTATTGCAAGTTCAACCAAAAGCTTCTCTTTGCCGATTAAAAAAATGTGAAGAAGAAACTTTTAATCAAACACCCCTAAAAAAACAAAAAAAACAAAACAAGTGACCTAAATTGCCGTCACTGCAGGCATGATGCAGCACTTATACATGCTAAAAGAAATATTTTTGACACGACATATTCCCCATAATAATTATTGATATTTTTCAAAAGCACAACACGACCCATAATCAGACCAATTAGGTGTATTTACAAATACACTTTCGTTATGGCAACGTCAAAAACGGAATGTAAATGAACGCCACACAAATACACGTCTCTCCCATATAAGCGCACACACATCCCCAGCGAGCAAAGGGATATCAGACAGTAATCAGAGCAACGAATCTCCGACCCGGTTCCACTAAAGTCACGATAACATTTTCAAGTTGTATTATAGCCTACTCACCACGTACGAAGAGAAAGTGGCAGCGGCCGCGGCTGCGTCCGCCGCGCTGTACGGCAGATGGGAGCTGTAGCCGGGAGGAGAGGCGCTGCTGAACGCCGTGGATCCAGCGTACGGAGCGAAGGCGGATCCGGACGAGGATCTGCCGAGCTCCTCCGTCCTTGGTCCCGATATGGTGCTGTACGCCGGACACGAGTACAGAGCCAGGGACGCGGACGGCTGGTACAAGTAGCCCTGAGGATACGCCATGCTGAAGCGGACGCCACAGGAAAGTAAGCCACGTTACTTGCGCACTTTTCCCCTTATTTCCCCCCTCTTCATGCGTCGTGGGCGCTCATAGAGTCCCCTCGTATCAACAGACCAGCCTGTCTGTCTGTCTGTCGCCCCCCTCCACCACCTCCTCCTCCTTCTGAATGACAGCGGTCAAAAAAAAAAGTGAAATGATAAATGAATAGTCTACATAGGACTTATAGATGTCGGGTTTTTGGTCGCTGCCAGCACAGCAACCCTCTCTGCGCGTTGAATTTGCTGTCGTTCGTTTTTCTGTCGCTCCCCTTATCTGAGTTGCGCCCTCGCTGCTCTCATGTGCCGTGCACAAGTTTTTTTCTTTTTTTTTTTTACATCGGATGGGGGGCTTTGCTTGGGAAAATGTCCTGCCAAGATGCAAAGTTGGAAATTGAGGATTCTGACGCCTACTACGCGCTCAACGCTCCTCCTCCCGGGGTGTAGTCATCGAAAGAAAAAGGCGAGCTTATGCTGGGCAACCACGCAGCCCTACCAAAACCCACTCTCTCTCTCTCTCTCTCTCTCTCTCTCTCCCCCTCTTCCCCCCTTGCTTATTATTCACCCCATTTCCCCCTCCCTGCTCTCTCTCTCTCTCTCTCTCTCTCTCTCTCTCTCTCTCTCTCTCTCTCTCTCTCTCTCTCTCTCTCTCTCTCTCTCTCTCTCTCTCTGAGTAACAATCCATCTCCTCCCGCTATTTCTCTCTATTTTTTCCTCCCATAACAAGGCTCGTTGCAGTTAAAGTCTCAAGTGCGCCATGCAGCCCCCTGGATGGCGATATCATGCGAGTCTGTAGATCGGCTCCAACTTTCTTCCCTTTTTCCTTTTTTTCCCCTCCTCTCCTCTAAATGCGAAGCCTTCAGTTCTTTCACACTTGATCAATAACAAATGGCTCGGTGTCTGCCAGGAACGGCTCTGCCAGATATGAAAGGAAAGAAAGGAAAAGGCTATATCCGCGTTCTTTTCGCCGTTGTTCTTTTCCCCCGCAGCGCTTATTTTCGTCTATATGTGAGCGCAAGAACAATAACACATTTTTGTTTAATTTTGAATATGTGCGTCAAAGCCACCGACTTGATCTGCGCGTAAAAGGAGGCTAAGAAAAGGGCGATACATTCCAAAATGGATTACTATTGTAGGCTACACGTCGACTTTCTATAACGCCGCCGCATTTGTCATTGGTAAGATATGGCAACTTAAAAAATAAGTTAAAGTAAAGATGGCGCAAATAGCCGTATATATATTCTACAACATCACGGACTTCTCCTTCAAGCTGATTAAATATCGTATGTATACAAACTATTATTAATCGGGATTCGGTATTCATCGAATTGACAGAAATGTGTGTTGCCTCCCTTAGCTATTTACAGTGGCGACGGCTAATAATTGTTTAGGCTATTCCTTTCGCAATATATCCTGTTATAAAGCACATGGATACACACTCGTTGAAAGTCCCAAAGCCCGGAGCACAGGGCAGATTAGTACCATATGAACTACTCCAAATCCGCCTCGACCAGTGGATGTAATCTCATTTGATCCTAGCCGATACCTTTCTTCTCTGAAATATGGAATGGCTGAGATTTATTTAATATTGAACGCTTACTGGCCATTATACCCCCCCCCCCTTTTCTCTATTCAAAAGCTGTAAGGCACCTGCTACTAAAATCACACAAATAAGCAGCAATAATCCGTTTTTAATGATCAACATTAATAATAATAATAATACAAATTGTAATAATAATAATATACGAATAGCCTAATAAATAATACAATGATAATAAAACATCAATAATACTTATAATAATATGATATCATTGGGGAATAAGAAATAAAAAAAACGAAAAGTCCCCAAATAAATGAATAACTCAATTATCAATTATATTACTCAATCATGTTTATAAACAGGTATTTTAAAGTATTTTAGGGCCACGTTAATTGCGGCGATTGTGTGGCTTTTCTAGTTCAAATCTCAGATGAACCGAAAGGGATCGCTGTAGGCGCTGCTAAAGAGTGTGTGTACACTCTCTCTCTCTCTCTCTCGCCGCTCTCTCTCTCTCTCTCTCTCTCTCTCTCGCTCTCTCTCTCTCTCTCTCTCTCTCTCTCTCTCTCTCTCTCCAGTGTCACGTGTCGTTACGCTCTGAAAAGCTCTCCAGAGCACAGAGTGATGACGCTGGTAGTGTCAGCCAATGCACACTTGAAAAAAAGCAAAGAATGGATGCACAAAGCTAGAAATACAGTAGCCCAATAATGATACTGTAGTGTAAACGCCTATACCTTTTTACCATCTCCCGCACTGTACATATAGATTACCATCACACGTAGCTATAATAACAGACAGTGCAGGTGCTAAAAAGTCAAGTAATCTTTTTCTGTATATAGCCTAATAATATAGGCAGTTAATAGAAATATAATAACATGTATGTTATTGTTAAACCAGGGGGTTTCCACATGCAGTAGGTTATATACGTTGGGTGACTACACACTGATTATTATGATATATTTATATATTTTCAAATTGACCCTGCTGCAAACTATAGGGATATACCTTTTCCATGCACATTTACATTTATTGTAAGAGCTATATGTGAACTCTAAATTAGATTTCTGGAACTTCTTATAACAATATTTTTTCACCATTAAGGACGGGGTGAAGAGACTGCCCTACATTATAGTGTGAGAGAGAGAGAGAGAGAGAGAGAGAGAGAGAGAGAGAGAGAGAGAGAGAGAGAGAGAGAGAGAGAGAGAGAGAGAGAGAGAGAGAGAGAGAGAGAGAGAGAGAGAGAGTTGAAACGGTGTGACTATATTGATAGTCCCTCTCTCCATTGTTTGACTGCCTATTCCTTTGATAAGAGTTTCTCTCTGAAGTAAAGGAAGAAACCCTATTTGAGTATAAAGTTCTGTTAACTGCCGCTGCCACTTCAGCACTATAACATTTACAAAGGACATATAGGTGAGTATAGTTTCGCTTATTTGCGCATTTTGTACAGTGGGAGAAAAAAAAGCTTGACATTTCAGTGAAGTCTCTTTCTGTAAGGGTCCGACGTGACGAACCGGCTTTTGAGCCATGGAAAAAACGTGCTCACACGCACGCACGCGCTCGCGCGCGCGCGGGCACACACACACACACACACACACACACACACACACACACACACACACACGCGAAAGGCTGCAGTGGCATTGGACGAGTATAGTAGTATATCTTATGAAAGATGATGCATCGCACTTAAAATGCCTGCGGGCACTAGGCGTTAATCTAATTTGGATATAGGGGGCTATTATTGGACAGCATTACGCGTCGTGGCGCACTAATTGCGCCTCGGCGTTCAAAGAGGTTGGATAGAGTTAAAGTTGGTTAATGTCAAGTAGCTGACACGTTTTCTTGTGTATGCACAAGGTCAGCTGTGCTTAAAAAAACTAAAAAAAACCTGCCTGCCTGCCTGCCTGTGTATTCACCATGCTGTACAGAAAATGCTTGAAGTATTCATAGGATTTTACTCATTCTAAATCTGTGTCCTAAACCGATTAGTTGACACCAATTTTTTTTCCTTTGATGTATTAGCTGAGGGCTTTTGCCACTTGGAAGCCAATTGAAATTCAAAACAGTTTCGCTCCAAATGCTTTGGGGAGATCTGCGGCAAATAATGGATGTAATTTATTTTTGACCTTGCATTTTTTTTTTATATTAAATGATTAAACTAATGTGTGCTATACGCCAGTGCACTAAACAACTGGCTTGTTCCACAGCCATAATTAGCTATTATGATGGTGATTTAAACAGCTCTATTTAAGTCATTCTTTATTATTATTATTTTTTTTCTTCATTATGTTTTCTAAAGAGTATATGGAATAGGCCCTACATTTCTTTGTCATTTCAAATGATCACAAATATGCAAACATTCAGTTTTATAATGCTGTATTTATTTTACCAAGTTTTGCATATATGTATTAAAATTGAGATTCGAATATTTTAAATGTATTTGTCTATTTGTCCATTTGACTGAAAATCTGCATCTGATGAGAAGGTTGTGGGAAGTTCTGTTTGGCTGATTCCCCAGACACATACTGTACATATGTATTGTGGCATGTGTTAATGCAGAATACAATAACAACAAAATACATTTATAGATACCGGTATATTCAAATACAAAAGTAAATTTTGTACCAACATTTTCTACATTTTCAAATGTAGGCTATACTATAGGCTATACTGCTACCAAGTTTATTTTTTTCAAATTGAAGATTTCCTTGCATTATCCCTAACGTTATTGACATAACAAACTTAATATTTTAGCTACAACTATCATACCGTATACTAGGCACACAGAATCTTATCATTCCCTAAGATCTTAGATGTCAAACAAACGCACAAAGTCTGTGCAGGAAATGTGAGCCGATGTGCGTTGTATAGCTCCCAAGATACAGGATATTTTCTCTTTTCAGATCGCTTTTCTTCCTCTGTCCACGTGAATGAAGACGTATGGAGAGAGAGGGAGAGAGAGAGAGTGTGTTTATAGTTCACTGCCTCCTCTCCTCCTCCTCCTCTCAAGGGGCCTGTCCTCCCAGAGATCTGACCGGGCTGAACGGCAGGGCCCTCGGATGGCTAAGTGATGAAATGATGACCCTATTATGAGAAGCGATTCCAAAATGAGAGGTATCAGGACAAAGATTGCGCCCTGCTGCACCCCTTCGTCTTTTGCCTCTCCTCTTTTCTCTCACGTGTGTGTCTGTGTGTCTCACACACACACACACACACACACACACACACACACACACACACACACACAACACACACACACACACACACACACACACACACACACCCACACACACACCACTCTCACTCCCCACTGCCAGCTGTGCAGATGATGATTGATTTGCGCGGGACGGATTGCAGGAAGCACCCATTGATTTTTCAATGTCTTATACAAAAAAATATACAGTTGTATCCATGAGGTGTAAGGCCCCCCCCCCTTCCCCAACACACACACACACACGCCTTTCAAATGGGGTTGGGGGGTTTGGCTACAAAGGATAATACTTACCGCACTCTGTGACAAGACGAATGAGCTGTAATATTATTTCAGAATGGAGTCAATAGGCTCGGTGACTAAATGAATATTGATTTGATATAACAAAGCCTGAGTAAGGTGAATGTGAGCTGTTTCAGAGGGCTGCCTATGTAGGCCAGCATGAGGCCTATCCCCACTTCACTTCACTGGCTACAATTCATGCACTTTCAACCCAGCAACGCTTACGTGGGCAGTCAAAATGTATACAACAAATATATACAAAAATATGCCAAAACGTGTCTAAATATCTTTGTGCACATTTCAAATATCGTATAGGACGTGTTTGTGTGAAAATAGCAGATCTACAAGTTTGCAATGCGTTACAAGCTTATATACTGCATGTAGATCAGATATTTTCACTATAGTCATACGACAAAGCATAAAACTGGACCCTTATACTTATACTTGTACATATACACTTCACTGATCCACTGGCCAGTTGTTGTTAATGAATGTTGTAAGACCCCCCCCCCCCCCCCCCCCTCTTGCCTTTCTCTGGCTGCTATATTGTTGCCAGCATGTATAATGTGATTGGTGATCTGAGAGGGCCTCCTCGGCGCCTTATAATGACCGTTGTCGTCTTGCTACACCTATGGCTGAATGACACGGCTTTGGTTTTGATGGCCCTGTAGGCACCGTTCCGTGCGGCATAAGGCTAATGATCGTCGACGTGGAAGAAAGAGAACCCGTGGCTGACGACGACTACACTTTGAAGCTCCGGAAGGCGTGTTAGGCGAGTGCTCTCATAAAGGTAAAGCGAGACGGTGATGTACGAATCAAATGAATGGCGGAGTGCTAACACCCCGTAGCCAGCCAGCCAGCCGGGAGCTGTGCCCTACATATTTTTGCGTCGACTTAATCCAATTGAAATTGTGAGAGTGAGAGTTGCAGGGGGCTTCGGTTTGGGGTCTGCTTATGTGTGTGTGTGTGTGTGGCGTAATGGAGGAAGATGAGGGGTGGTGATAGATTACAGCCCAGGTATAGTGTAAACATGAGCCCCCCCCTGAGGCTTCGGTGTGCATGTTCCACCTCTCTCTCTCTCTCTCTCTCTCTCTCTCTCTCTGTCTCTCTATCTCTCTCTCTCTCTCTCTCTCTCTCTCTCATTCTCTCCCTCCTACTAATTTACTTTTCACCCCACCTACAGCCTTGGCTCATCCTCTCTTAAAAATGTCCCTCTGTCCCCACTCTGCCTTGCTTTCTTTTTCCCTTTCCCATTCTTCTCTCTCTCTCTCTCTCTCTCTCTCTCTCTCTCTCTCTCTCTCTCTCTCTCTCTCTCTCTCTCTCTCTCTCTCTCTCTCTCTCCCCATATACAGTTCCACACCCCAGCTCGCCCCCAAATTGCATTAGTGAAGCACAAAACCAAAAGGCAGCCATAATCTGTCAACATGCCCTTTAATTGGAGGGAGAAAACAACACGTGGCTTTTCTCTCCTCCTGCCCTCTTCCTCCCTCAGTCGTGCCATTCCTAAGTGCACATGCCAAAAACAAAATGTGAGGGTGGTGGGAGGCGAGAGTTCAGGCCTCCTCCTCCTCCTGGAGGGGGGAAGTGATCCTCCCGGGACAGAGAGCGGGGCGTAATTAAAGTATCTTTTAATAGGCTTGTAATGCTGAGCCCGACTCTTGTTGCCTTAACGCATTCTGACCGGGCACCCATTTTGGTGTCGGCATCATGTTATGCTTTAGCTATTTAAAAATAGCAGATCTACAAGCTCATATCGCGCCACCGAGTGGCGCGATACGAGCTTGTAGGTCTGCTATTTTTGAAAAATCGAAGAGCGACTGACATTTTAGATTTGATCTCAGGTCAGAATGGTTCGTCAGACCAGCGTGTGTCCAGTGGAAACCTCGTATGAATCTGATCTCAGTCAGAATGCGTTAAGTAGAGGGTGAACTCTTGCGGCATGGTGGGGACGGACACGCAGGAGGTATAGTTTTGGCTGGGTGGGGGGGATAGGTGGGGGCGGATGGCAGTGAAGGTGGTGTGTGTGTGTGTGTGTGTGTGTGTGTGTGTGTGTGTGGGGTGGGGTGGGGTGGGGGGGGGGGGATTGTGCTGAGGGAGGACTGTAAGCGATACGCCGCCTCGGCGTCATCAGACATGCAGTCTCCGCCTCGGTCACCGCGCTCGGGACACCAGCCACCTTACCTCCCTCCCCTCTCCTTCCCTTCTTCCGCCTACACACACACACACACACACACACACACACACACACACACACACACACACACACACACACACACACACGTCACACACACACACAGTCACACACACAGTCACACACACACACACACACACACACACACACACACACACACACACACACACACACACACACACACACACACCACACACACACACACACACACACAGTCACACACACGCGCGCGCACACACATGCGCACACCGCCAACTCCACTTGCTCCGTTCCCATGTTGCCCCACCCCACCCACTCCTCCAAAGCGAGGTGGATTCATCACCGCGTCACCTTTCCACCCCTTTCTCCTCCTATAGGTAAGTTGTGTTCTGCCTCCATGGCTCCTCTGGCCCGGTGCAGGGGGCGCGGAGGGGGTCCATTCGGGGAGTTTTGAAGGGGGGTGGGGGGCACTACTCGGTAATCAAACTATAGACTGCTTAAAGGAGGAGGAGGAGGAGGAGGGGGAGGAAGGTTGGAGGTAGAGGAGAAGAAGTATTATGTTCTGTTGTGCGTTCCACCGCTGCGATGTTGCTCTGTTTCTTCTTATTGTTTTTGCATCCGACCAAAAGGACTTTGATGCCGTATCACCTTACCTCTGTAGTCCCCGGCAGCCATGTTTCATAAACACGCAGAGAGGAACGGGGGGAACGGTGCAGGAAACATCCTTCGGCGTTTGGAAATGTAGACGGGCCGCTCTGCTCCTCGCCGCTCCACATTCCACACGTGCCCAGTCGCATTCTCCCTGTCCCCGTTGGAACCACGCGGCCGTGTTGGGTTTCCTCTCTCCCATGGCTTTGATACCTTTTAAACGTCTCACAATCAGCCCCCTTT